>NC_041221.1:128546553-128568541 GCF_002837175.3 Physeter macrocephalus | reverse complement strand
AGGGCTCGAACCCGTGTCCCCTGCATTGGCAGGCGGATTCTTAACTACTGTGCCACCAGGGAAGTCCCAGTAAATATATTTTAGCTTGACAGATCTCTGTCAAAACTACTCAGTTCTGCCATAATAGCATGAAATCAGCAACAGGCAATAAATAAACAAATGGAAGTAACTGAGTTCCAATAAAATTTTATTTACAGAATAAGGCTGTGGCCTTGATTTGGTCCATTGGCTGGATTTTGCCAACCCCTGATCTAAAATTTGCCCTATTTACTGCTTTAGCAGCATCTCACGGATTTTGGTAAGTTGTATTTCGTTATCCAGTTCAAATATTTTCTAATTTCCATTTTGAATTCTTCTTTGACATGTGGGCTATTTTTGAAGTGTATTTCTTAATATCCAAGTATTTGGGGATTTCTAGTTTTCTTTCTTTTTCTTTTCCTAATTTCTTCTTACTTGTTTTGTGGTCAGAGAATATGCTCTATATCAGTGCTGCTCAATAGAAATATAATGCAAGCTGCATATGTAATTAAAAATTTTCTAGTAGCCACATTTTACAAAGTGAAAAGAAGCAGGTGAAAATTAATTTTAATAATGTGTTTTATCTAACCTCATATATCCAAAATTGTATCAACATGTAATCAATATAAAAATAATTAATGCCATATTTTAGATTTTTTTTCATACTAAGTCTTCAAAATACAGTGTATATTTTACACATACAGCACATCATAATTAGGACTAGCCACATTTCAAGTCCTCAGCATGTGCCTAGTGGTTACCAATTGGATAGTGTAGCTCTAGATGATGTCACCCTTGGAAATCTGTTAAGACTTACTTTATGGTTTAGTATATAGTCAATTTTTATAAATGTTCCATGTGTATTTGAAAAGATTCTGTATTATTTAGTTAATGAATAAAGCATTTTATACAAAATGCATTCATCAAAATTGGTTGGGACATTTTCTTACTGTGTTGTTCAAGTCTTTGTATCCTTACTGAATTTTTGGAATTTTTGGTTGTTATTCTGTCAATCACAGAGAAAATCTTCCACCATGATTGTGAATTTGTCTAATCATCCTTATAGTTCTGTTTCCTTTACATATTTTGAAGTTATGCATATAATATTTAAATTGTATACTCTTGAGTTGAGCAGTTCATTGTTATAAAGTGACAATGATTTTAAAATCCTTTTGTTTTTAAAAGGATGTTTGTCTTAAAGTCAATTTTGTCTTACTTCACTTTCTTTTGTTATTTCTTTCATGGTATATCTTTCTTCAGTCTTTTGCTTTCAACTTCTCTTACACTTTAGATACGTCTCTCCTTTTGGTTTTTTTATTTGGCCACGCCATGTGGCATGTGGGATCCAAGTTCCCTGACCAGGGATAAAACCCGTGCCCCCTGCAGTGGGAACTTGGAGTTTCAACCACTGGACCCGCAGGGAAGTCCCACTCCTTTTGCTTTTTAATCTAGTCAGACAGCCTTTATCTTTTACTTGGAATGTTTCCTTGTTTTTAATTCGAATGTAATATTACTGTCATATTTCGGATAAATTTTATCATCTTACATAGTGACTTTCATTTTTCCTGCCTGTTCTATTTATTTATTTTTGTTCTTTTGGATTAGCTTTTTTGGGTTTTTTTTTTGATCATTTTTTTTATCTCTACTAGTTTGGAAAACCTCTAGCTAAGCCAAACAAGGGAGTACCCTTCTACACTGAGATCTCTTAAATCCCTCTGGCCAAACTTAAGGAAGGGACAGGACTTTGGCTCCCCCTACCCCGAACACTCCCCTCCACCAGCCCAGGAAACCTTTATCAAGTTGGGCAAGAGACCTGGCACTAAATCATCTTGCAGTTGTTCCCTATGTCCTGAATCCCTTAAGAGTCTGAGCTTTTGAAAGTTTAAAGCCTTTTCTCTGTTTCTGAGGTAACATCCATCCTTGGAAGTCCTATGTGCTTCATATTCCATCTGCAGGAATTGGGGAAGCCTTGTGGGGCAACATAATTTACTGAGAGAACACAACTAGCTTAATATTTGCCAGTGTTCTCCTTTTATGTAATTGTTATCAGGTCTTCCTTCCTTGATTTCTTGGGAAATACGGGATGTAAATAAGGAAAGCAAGAGCCTAGGGACCACAAGTGACAAGGAGGGGGACTGAGGTCTGGGTAGCAGTTCTGTTCTCCCCCCAACCTCATCTCTCCTTTTTTTCTGCTCCAGTGTGTGCTGTGAGCCCACTCCCAATAAGGCTACCCTAAAGAGAGCACTGCTGGAGGCCTTGCTCCCTCTGAAACACATGGGCATTCAGGTCTAGTGATTTCACTCTCGTGCTCCTCAAAATGCTTCAGAGTTTCTCTGTTGCCTGGTGCTCAAGGCCATGGCTTCTCGTTCCTCCAGCCTCCTCTCTCATCACTCCCCTTGCCCCTGCAGCTCATGCTCCTTTCCCTCCCGTCCAGGCCTGTACTCACTTGTTTTTGCACTCAGGAACGAATGCTGGTGTCCTCCCCTACCTTCCCACACCTCCCTCCTCTTGCTCTCTCAGGCTTCAGCTCAGACACTTCTTCCTCCAGGAAACCTCCACGGCTGGGTCAGACACCTACTCTAGGCTCAGAAAGCCCCAGTGCTTCCTCAGTGGATTGAAGACTTTATTCTCCTTTTCTTTTTTTTTTTTTTTTTTGCCACTCCACACAGCTTGTGGGATCTTATTTCCCTGACCAGGGATCAAACCTGCACCCTTGGCTGTGAAATCGCAGAGTCCTAACCACTGGACCATCTCTTTTAATGGCCATTTGTCCACCTTTCTCACTACACTATGAAGACTGTGTCTTCTTTCCTCTTATAATCTCAGCACCTAGCTCAGTGCCTAGATGACAGCAGTCCTATCATAAATTCTTGTTGACTGACTGACTGGTTAAATGTCTGCTTTCCTTTCTCTCTGTTCTCTTTCTCTCTGTCTCCTTCCTTTCTTCCTTCATGACTTGTTCATTCATGTCTTTTGCCCATTTTTCCGCTGACATCTCAAGTATTTTCCTTGTAAAAGCTTTCCATATTAGCAACACTTTGTATATAATATTTGTGGAAAATATTTTCTCCAGAATGTTAAGTACTTGTTAATGTAATTCTAGGTGATTTTTCACACATAGAAGTTTTAAATTTGTATGCTAGCAAATCAACTGGCCTTTTTAGGGTTACTTTTGGGGGGATATTGTGTAGTGGGTGACATGAGGGAGCCTTCTGGAGTACTGGAAATGTCTCAGATCCTGATCTGAGTGTTGCTTACAGAAGTGTATACATATATAAAAATTCCCTGAATTGTACACATAATACCTGTACATATTATTACATGTAAGGTATAACTCAGAAGTTTAAAAATCCATTTACCATTTTATTTGTGATTCTTTTCACTGACTTTTTTTTTTTTTTTTTGCGGTACGCGGGCCTCTCACTGCTGTGGCCTCTCCCGCTGCGGAGCACAGGCTCCGGACGCGCAGGCCCAGCGGCCATGGCTCACGGGCCCAGCCGCTCCGTGGCATGTGGGATCCTCCCGGACCAGGGCACGAACCCGTGTCCCCTGTATCGGCAGGCAGGCTCTCAACCACTGCGCCACCAGGGAAGCCCTTCACTGACTTTTTTGAAAGCAGTTTTATTTAGATACAACTGACATACAATAAACTGCACATTTTAAAATTGTACAGTTTGGTACGTTTTAACATATGAAGGCAAGTGTAAAAGCATAACCACAATTAAGATCATGAACATATGCATCACTCCAAAAAGTTTCCTCATACTCCTTTGTAATCTCTTCCTTCTACCCATTCACCACTCTATGCTTTACATTTTCTAGAATTTTATGTAAATGGAATCATACAGTATGTTGTCATTTTTGTCTGGCTTCTTTTAGTCAGCATAATTATTTCGAGAGTCACCTGTGCAGTTGCATGTATCAATAGTACCTTCCTTTTTTTAATGATTTTTTATTGAAGTATAGCTAATTTACAATGTTGTTTTAGTTTAAAGCACACAGCAAAGTGATTCAGTTTTATATGGCTCCTTTTTAGATTCTTTTCCATTATAGGTTATTACAAGATATTGAATATAGTTCCCTGTGCTAAACAGGAGGTCTTTGCTGTTTACCTATTTTATATATAATAGGGTGTATATGTTAATCTCAAACTCCTAATTTATCTCTGCCCTACTCCCCGCTATCTCCTTTGGTAACCATATATTTGTTTTCTATGTCTGTGAGTCTATTTCTGTTTTATAAATAAGTTCATTTGTATCATTTTTTAAGATTCTACATATAAATGATATCATATGATATTTGTCTTTGTCTGACTTACTTCACTTAATATGATCATCTCTAGGTCCATCCATGTTGCTGCAAATGTATAGTACCTTCCTTTTTATTGCTGAGTAGTGCTTCATTGTGTGGCTGGTCCATAATTTGTTTAAACATTTATCTAGCCATGAAAATGTGGGTTGTTTCCAGTTTGGGAGCTACTATGCATAAAACTGCTATCATTCAAGTACAAGTCCTTATGTGGATATATACTTTGATTTCTCTTGGATGAATTCTTTCATGGCTTTTTGTTCTTAGAAAATCCTCTCCCACCAAATGAGAGGTTATATATTTTTTCTTCTATTATTATTTTTTTAATATTTTGTTTTAAGCAGCTGGAATTAATTTTGTTGGGTAGTATGAGGTAGGGATTTTAACAGGCTTCTTTTCCCCCCAAATAACCATTTTGTCCATCACCATTTAATGAAGAATTGGTTCCTTCCTCCTTGATTTATAATATGTAATTCCCCTCCCCACTGTAATTCCAGGAATTGGGACAATTGCAGGAAATGCCCTTTCCCACACACATCCAGGCCCCTACAATATCCCTCAGTTATTTCTGAGTATCCCCAGAGCATATCTTATGGTCACACGACTCAACGCTGATGAAGTTCACATACTTGCTCAGATATTAGAATCATTCACACCCAGGTTCAACTCTCCACTAATGATTGGCAGGAGATTTGGGCATCTGTCCCATTCATGCAGTGATCCAGGCATTGATAGAGTGGGCAGACAGGAGTGACCCACGGTGAGGATGGCAAAGCCAACTCATGTGGCCACCCTTTTAGCCATAACCACTTCCTTCCTGCTTTACTTTGCAGAATGAGGCTGGCAAGAATCTTGGTTGTAGATGATGGGAGCCTTGAATGCCAGCCTGAAGGCTTTAATTTACTGATTCCTGCTCTGCACACAATCCTTGGCTGAGTGCTGAGGATATAGAGATTCCTTATCTTTAGGCCCTGCCCTCGAGGAGTTCACTAACAAGTAAACAGACAACTGTGGTTCCTTCCTTCCATCATTCATTCCACTAATATATTTTGATCACCAGCTAAATGCCAGACATTCTTCTGAGGGCTTAGGATACATAAGTGAAGGATCCCTGCCCTTGTGAAGCTTGGCAGGGAGAAAAACGATACAACAGTAAGGTCCTAATAAAACGTATATGGTACATTAGAAGGTGATAAATGCTTTGGAAAAAGTAGAGCAGAGTAAGGGATCTGGGAAAGGGTGAGAAGAGGAGGGAGGGATAATGAATTAAAATACGGTGGCCAAGGAGGCCCTTGGGGAACTTGGTGGCAGCCTCCTTGAGAACACAATGTGGTGCTGAGGTCGTGGGAGCAGAGAGAAGTGCCTCCACCCAGCTGGTGGGGTTGATGGAGGGCTTCCAGGAAGAAGGCCCTGTGAACTGATTCTTGAAGGATAAGATGGGAAGTCAGCCGACAGGAGGAAAGATGGCAGGGAAAGGAGGAAGCAGCATGGGCAACAATGACAGAGAGAGTGGCCCAGTGGAGCACCACAGACATGCTCTGGCTGGAGGGAAGGGTCGGATGAGGGAGAGGTGTCCATCTTGGAGCCAGTGGGCGCTTGAGTGAAGCTCTCAGCCCAGGGTGGCAGACCACAGGCAGCCCCTCAGTATGTGCGTCTGCGCCCACTGCTTAGTGGATCGGTGATTTTTTCCAGAGCATGGAGCTGGAGTGGTGGGGAGCTCTGCCCTGCCTGTGCTGAGTGCAAATCTGCCCAGAGCTCTCTGGTCCCTCAGAGCCAGAGCTACTGCTCCTGGAGATATCAAGCGGGCTGTCAACAGGCACGCCCTGCTCTTAGGGCACCCATTTTGGGAAAGGTGGGGGTGGGGACAGTGTGCCTGGCCCTGGGTCTCTGAAGCTAGTCTGGCAGGGCAGCCACTGAGACTGCAGCTGTGGCTTCTGATCTCAGAAGGAGGCAGGAAGCTGTGGCCAAGGCCCCAGCGACATTTGCTTCTCTAAAAGGAGAAAGGAAGTATGTGCCAGGAAACGTGTGCAGCAGCCCCTTCCATGGCCTGGGCCTGAGTGACCTCAGTCCGGCTGAGTCCTGGATGTGACCCAAGGCCATGTGATGGCAGCAGTGCCCACTCCTAGGCAGTGCTCCTAGATAGCACTGCCTCCCCTCGGAACGGCAGTGGTCAAGGTGGTCACTGACACCAGGGACTCTGGGCCCCAGCAGTAGTGGAATCTGTGACCAAAGGCCTCAGGGTGACTGGAGACCTCCCCACACACACCCCGCCCCGAGGCCTCTCTGGGCTGGGGCTTCCTGTGACTGCGGCCGCAGAGGTTTCTTGGGCCCCTTTTCTCTGACGCTTTTTCCATAGAACAGCTAGGAACTAATGTGAACCACCATCTGGAGCCCAGGTCTCTGAAAGCCTCACGGATTCTCCCCTGGGCCCTGTCATCTGCCTCCACACCCCCGCTCTGCCCAGAAGCCTGGTGGAGGACTCGGGGCTTCCACTGCAGTGGGACACAGCGTCCTACATTAGCAAGGCTTCAACAATCTGCTGCTTCTTCGACGGCCACAAACATTGCTGATATTCACAATCTGTCCAAATGCAATGAATGTTAGGTCTTAGGATACAATAATGAACAAGACTGGGCCAGCCATCAAGGAGCAACCAGGAGAGAGAGAGAGACAGACAATAAAGAAGTGAACATATGCACAAAAAAGACAATTTCAGACAGTGATAAGTGTCATTAATAAAATAAAACAAGGCACTGTGATAGAGTTTGACTGGGTGAACATCATGAGGTGGTGTCCTCAGGCAAGGCCTCCTGAGGAGGGGACATCTGAGTCCACACCTGAGTGACAAGAGAGAAGCAACCACAGGAAGAAGTGGGGATATAGAAGAGCAGTGCCAAGGCCTTCCATGGGAGTACAGGGAGACTTTGAGGAAGAGGAAACCAGTGTAGTTGGGGATGGGGCAGTGGAAGGGGATGAGTCAATAAGGTAGGCAGGGCTAGATCCCATACAGTCGTTAGGCCTGGTAAGGACTCTGAATTCTATTCCAAGTTGGAGGATTTTAAAGCAGGCTAATGATGTAATCTAATTTTAGTTTTTTTAAAGATTCATCTGGCTGCTGTGAGAGAGTAGACAACAGTGGAACAAGAGTAGGAGAGAATGGATTCTCCATATATTTTGAAAGCAGAACTGAAAGAGTTGCTGACAGACAGACGCAGGGTGTGAGTATAAAAGGAGTCAGGGATGAGATGGAAGATTTGGGCTGAACCATTGAATGGATTGGGGTGCCATGAACTGAAATGGGGAAGACCACAGAAAAATAGGTTGATAGGGTGGTAGGAACATGAGAGTTCTGGGTTTACTCTCATATGGTCATGAGGCTCCAACTGGAGAGTAACAGAAAGTACAAGTCAAACTGGCCTAAACATCAAGTGGAATGTATTGACTCCCATAACTGAAAAGTCCAGAATTCAAGCATGTTTTGATCCATGGATCCTTAATATGGCTTTGTCCTCAATCTGGCTTCCCTCAGTGGGATAAAATGACTGTATTGTTTCAATCTCAACACCCACCAGAAGAAGAAGCTTCTACTGCCTAACCATTAAACAAAATTTCTAAACTTTTGTTCAATTTGATTGGATCAGTTTAGATCACCAATCACTGTGGCAAATGGGAATGAGGTTATATTAATTGTCTTCACCAATCAGAGACCATCCCTGGAGATGTGGACAGGAATATCTGCTTACAAAAGGGGGAGGAACAGAAAGGATGCTGGGAAAGCAGCCCTAAGGTCCACAGAGCCATGGTTCATTAGAGATGCCACTTAGATGTACAACAGGAACTACTAAGGGGAAAGCTGGATGTAGGAGTCTGAAGCTCAGGAGAGAGGTCAGAGTGGGAAATAAACACTTGTCATTGGTGTGTAGATAGTACTTACAGCATGAGCCTAGAAGAGGATACCTGAGGAGTATAAATGCAAATCTTGAGAATTCATCCCTGGGGCATGCCAACATTTCGAGGAAGGACTCTTCTAAAGAGAAGCCAGCAAAGGGAGAACAAAGGAGCAGCCAGTGAGATAGAAGGAAAGCCTGGGGAATGTGTAATCATGGAATTAAGAGAGGAAAACATTCAGGAGAATGTTTTCCTTCAGCTGAGTTGAAAGCTGCTGAGCAAAAATGCAAGATGAGAACAAAGACATGGATCCAACATGGTGCTCATCAATGACCTTGACAAGTGACACCTCAGGGGACAGACTATCAGGTGGAGGAAGAACTAAGTTTGAGTACCTCAAACAAGAGGACAGATCAACATGGACTCCTGTCCTCAGAGGAATATGGATGATCTTCCCCCAAGGGGATCATTTGTGCTTGCCTTGGAAAGATGAGTCTGATCTGGATGCACAGATGTCTAGGGTGAGACAGGATGTACACAGTTTGCCCAGCCAAGGAACCACGGAATCAGGTCTCCTGGGAGGAGCAAAAACCAGGTGAAGCAGAGAGCACATGGCGGGGAGTTGGGGGTAATACAGCTTGAGCTGCTGTGCCCCGCAACGGGAGAGGCCACGACAGAGGAAAACCCGCATACCACAAAAAAAAAAAAAAAAAAAAAAAAAAATGCAAGATGAGAACAAAGACATGGATCCAACATGGTGCTCATCAATGACCTTGACAAGTGACACCTCAGGGACAGACTATGAGGTGAAGAAGTGGAATAGTGAATATAGATGACTCTTTCAAGGAGTTTGGCTGTCCATGGGGAAGAAAAAAGGTATGACATCTGGGAGGGTCGTGAAATCAAGTAAATCTTAGGTCATCGTGGCTGGATTCAGTGCCCATGTGGTCCATGGAGTTGTGGTCCAAGGGGAGCAGACTGACCACAGGACAGTCATTTTCTTCTCTGTTCTGGGATGAACTTGGACTCAGAGCAGCCCTGGGCTAGGAGCCCCTCTTTGCCCCTCAGACCACTTGGAGTTAGAGCATGCAGCCTACCATATTGTGACTACCCACATCCACCTCCTCTCAACACACCAGGCTTGCACAGGGGTGAGCAGAGTGAAGTAAAGGACTTAGCCCTATTCACTGTGGCATCAGCACAGGAGGAAAGTCCTGGGTTCTGACAAAAATGACTGATAGGGAGTTGAGAGGGGTGGGCAGCAGTGCAGCTGGGGCTGGACAGAAATGAAAGTGAAGGAGGAGGGACAGTAGAGGTCCAATGGCCAGCATGGTGGGAAGAACAGCATGAGTGCTGGAAAGTCATGAGGCCCTGTTGTGTGGGATGTATAAGGGTAAGGGCGATGAAAGGGGAGAACCGGGGTCGCAGAAGTTATTGACTGGAAGGGGAGTGGGGAGGGCAGGAACAGGGTCCTAAAAGTCCAGGTCATCCTGGAGGCTGCCCTAAGATGATGGTGGTACCTGGCCTGGGAGAAGCCCTATAAACTAGTCTAAGCTGTCGCATGTGCCATGATAACGTTTTGAAGCATTAACGTCCTTCTGAGCTTTGTTTCTTAGCTCATGCTGCAAAGAGGAAATACCAAACTCCACCGCAGAGCTTCATTTCACACCAGTGAAAGAAGCCACCTGAGGGATGGTCAGCATGCAAAGACCATCACTCTAATTCCCAGGGGCAAGATCTATCCATGGCTGACTCTGGGACCTCAGGTCTCTTGGAAAGAGAGACTTGACTTGGACGTGGCTGGATTGATTGTCACGGGAATGACAGGGGGGACATCTATAACAGCTCAGGGTGTGGGCAAGAATCTTGGCCACCATTGCCTGGACACTAGAAGGAGCCCCAAAGTGACAACATTTAGTAAATGAAAGTGAGCAAGTGATCAAATGAGTGATCAACTCTGAAACCCAATTTCCAAAGAGGCAGCAGAGATTCAAAAAAGAAAAAGCCAGGTTAGGAAGGATTGAGTCAAATCAGTGAGCAACCTCTCTGTCCTCAGGGGAGGCTTGGACCTCAGCCATGCCTGGGCATGAGAGGACACTGACTCACGGGAAAGACACCGTAATCAGGATCAATGTGATTTTGTGGGGGAGGATATTAGATAAACACCTATAAGATGTTCCTTTGCCTGGACTTTTCTTTCCTCCCACTGTTCACCCTGTGTTATCTGGAGCCCACACCCACTTCCGCTAGTGCAGTCCTTCCCCTGCATCCCCTCACTCCATCCCCAGAGCAGCCAGCCCACGCCTACCCAGCCTGTCTTCTCTACAGCCACTGCCTGCATAGGTCCCACTCACATTCTTTGAAAAGAGATGACATTTTTTGATTTTCATTCTGGCTACAAATGTAATATATGTTGATGACAAACAATTTGGAAAACTCAGAAAAGTACCAAAAAGAGTACAAAAACCACCCTCAATCCCAAGCTTTCTCTCTTGACACATCATTTTGTGTCTTTTTTGACTCCCTTATATAGAGGGAGATGTGGTTATAAACCACATCTTCCTTTTTTTTTTTTTTCCAGTTGAAACCATGCTTAGAGTCTGGTTTATAAATTTTATAATGGAATGGAAGCTTTCACGAGAGTAGGAGTGTTATCTTGTTCATTGCTGTTCAGTGGCACCTGGGAGTCGCTCAATAAATATTTGTCAGAAGAGTGGATTTTACAGCTTGTTTTCACTTAATGCCATGTGACCATTTTCTGGCATTATTGTGTATTCTCTTATGCCCTTATTTTTAATGGCTGCATGGTATTTTATCCTATGTGTATATAATAATTTTTTTTTTTTTTTTTTTTTTTTTTGTACGCAGGCCTCTCACTGTTGTGGCCTCTCCCGTTGCAGAGCACAGGCTCCGGACGCACAGGCTCAGTGGCCATGGCTCACGGGCCCAGCCACTGCACGGCATGTGGGATCTTCCCGGACTGGGGCATGAACCCGTGTCCCCTGCATCAGCAGGTGGATTCTCAACCACTGCGCCACCAGGGAAGCCCAATAATTTTAAAAATATAACCCACTATTTGTAGATATTGAAGTTGCCTCAAATATTTTATGCTATAGGTAATATCAGGCTGAACATCTTTGACTATTCATATATAGCTATTGCTACACATTACTTTCAGAAGATAGATTCCTAGAAGTGCAATTTCTGGACTGAATGTGCTTACTTAAAACTTCTTTACATTTGTCTAATTGCCCTGCCACCCCAAAAGCCTGATCCAAACACATGTCCTCAGCCCTTTTCAGTGGAATCTATTACCATGTTTTAAACTTTGATAATTAATAGTAAAGATGTACCTTATTTTTACTGAATTTTTCTTTGATTACTTGTGAGATTGGCTAATTTTTATGTTTACAAGCTATTTGTATTTTTTTTTCTTTTCTGTATTGCTTAGTCATCTTCTTGCCCCTTATTCTTTTCAGGGTGTGTTTTTTCTAATTGATTTGTAAGAGCTCCTCATATAATAAATATTTTTGAGTTGCAAAATTTAAAAATTTCATGTAGTATTTTTGTTTAGTGTTTGAGCTTTCTAGTAAATTGATCTATTTCTGTGCCACTGATTTAATTTTTCTGTGATTCATTATATTATTTATTGTGGCATTTATTATTGTGGCAGTATTTTTTTTTTGGTTGCAACAGGTCTTAGTTGCAGCACATGCACTCCTTAGTTGCAGCAGGCAGTCTCCTTAGTCATGGCATGTGAACTCTTAGTTGCGCCATGCATGTAGGATCTAGTTCCCTCAACAGGGATCGAACCCAGGCTCCCTGCTTTGGGAGCACGGAGTTTTATCCACTGCGCCACCAGGGAAGTCCCTAATTTTTTTTCTTTCTTTTTTTTATTAGTTATCTATTTTATACATATTAGTGTATATTTGTCAATCCCAATCTCCCAATTCATCCCACCACCACCTGTCCCTAATTTTTAGTATTATTCTACTTTGAAAAATGTCTCAGCCAGTATTGTACATGAACATTCTTCAAATTAAATTTAAACCCATTTTGTTAAGTTTAAAAATAAACAAAAGAGATTAATTAAATGAGATTGCATTAAATGTAAATAAAACTTTGGGGAGAATTGATATCTTTGTAATATTTAGTATTTTAATCCAGGAATATCATTCATCTCTTCATTCATTGGAGTCTTCTTGCTCTTCATCTAGGTCCTGAGAACATGTCTTGTTTACTCCCATTTTCTATTTTTTTCTTTGTTGCTTTTGTAAAGGAGATATTTCCCTGTATATTTTCTGTTACATTTGTTTTCATATTTAATAAATATTCAATCACCTTACAAACACTCCTGGGTAGTACAAAAGTTTTTAGATGCTTCTTTTGGAGTTTCTACCCTCTAGGTGCTCACTTTTGGTCTTTCCTCCTTCTCTCTTCCATCTACAGGTGGAGAAAGAACTAAGTTTGAGTACCTCAAACCAGAGGACAGATCAACATGAACTCCTGTCCTCAGAGGAATATGGCTGATCTTCCCCCAAGGGGATCATTTGTGCTTGCCTTGGAAAGATGAGTCTGATCTGGATGCATAGATGTCTAGGGTGAGACAGGACGGACACAGTTTGCCCAGCCAAGGAACCACGGAATCAGGTCTCCTGGGACGAGCAAAAACCAGGTGAAGCAGAGGGCACATGGTGGGGAGTTGTGGGTAATACAGCTGGAGGTTCAGTAGAATCTGGTCACGGGCATTTGGAACTAGCTGGAGGCCCTGAATTCCTGCTCTGGCAGGAGGACCTGCCCTTGAGAAACATGGTTATGGGAATGGGAGATCCCAAGGAAGAAGAGGAGCTGAATGTGTATATGTTGTTGCGCAGGGTCCGTGGAAGGGGGCCAGAGGGAGCAGAGGTGCCTGGAAGGAGGACCAGTCTGCCAATCTCCTTCTTCCTTCAAGTGCCAATGCCTGCTCTCACCACCTGAGGACATCCTTCCTGAGCCTTTCCAAGGGCATAGTTTAGAGGTCCATCCTCCCCACTCCCATAAGGCCCATGCTGACTTTGGCACAAAAAATTGTTGCCCCTAGGGCAAATTGTTTCTAATTCTCCGCCTGAACAGGTCCTGTTGGTATTTACAACTGCTTCATGATTTCTCTTTCATTCTGAAATCCTACAACACCCGACATGTATTGAGTGTCTCCTGAAAGCCAGATGACTGAACACATACCAGCATGAGTACTGAGTGGAGGAGGTGGCAGGTGGCAGGCCTCTCTTGGGTGGAGAGGGTGGCCTTGTGGATTTCAGTCTGATGCTCCCAGAGGTGAGCATCACCTCCCTCACTCTTTACCCCACGTTCTCTGGGAATTCACCTTGTGAAACTGTCCTCTCTTCAGTATACGCTTGGGCCCAGCATGTCCATCCTGGGTGTTTTACGTTCCATTACCTTTTCCTTGTTTGGGAGCTTTCATTCTACAGGTTAAAAAGATTTTTTGGAAATTATTTTGAGTGAGGTTGGAGTTGTACAGCACATGTATGCAGGATGAACTGGTATTTTGGGTGGATTCCCTGCTGTATGTCATCACTGAGAGCTTGTGGTTCCCCCCAGTGTTTCTATGAATACACAGGATATTCTCTTTCCTTTTCTCTGGGGTATGCCGCCACACAAACCACAATGAGGCTTTAATAGCTTTAAGGATGACAGCAAAGACTCGGGTTCCTAGGGTTATACTTGCCATCTTTTCCCACTAGAAAGTAGATTGGCTCCTGAATTCAAGTCTCCTCTTCCCAAGAAATTAACTCTTGCTTTTCTTTTTTACATAGGAAATCCTCTATTCCTAATTTTAAGAGATTTTATTGAGAAAAGATGTTGAATTGTTGTGGATTCCTCTTTAATATGATTTTTGCCAATTTTCCTGTAATAGGTATAAAGGAAAGAACACGGGCTTGGGAGTTGGATGGCTTTAGACAAATCTCAGGCTAGCTGTGGGATCTTAGGCAAGTTACTTCAGCTCTCTAAGCCTCAATATCCTCATCTGCAAAATTAGGTATTTTAGTACAAATGATCGCAAGCAGTAGTAACCTACCCAAGCCATCTAAAGATTGATTAGAGGTCACTGGGAAGAACCTCACATGCTCCAAACGCAGGAATGCACCTGGCCCTCCAGGGCACACTGGAATCAGAGATGCAGCCACAGTTGGAAATGCAGGTCACCAGAAGTTCAGAATCTAGCATGGACTGGCTAAAAAATCTTTCCCTGGGGATGTGTTTTGAGATGCAACATAGTTGAGCCTGAGCCCCCTTCTGGTCTTGTTTCTCGCAGTGACTTCCCTCACCCCTCACTGGCCCATAGAGAACTCAACAATGAATTTCTCTCTGTTTCTCATCTCTGCTTCTCTGGGAGTCAGAATGTCCATGTTTTGGTCTTTGTCTTAATTTTCTGTGTGACCTCGAGCAAGTCCCTGCCCCTCCCTGGGCCTCTGTGGGATTAGGGAGGACGGGACAGCTGGCTCAGATGTGTTGAGCTCCCACTTAGGTGGTTCTTCTGGGGAGTCAGCCACTGGTCCTTGGGGTTGTTTCTTTTGGCAGCCCCCTTCTGCACCTTTCTGGTGACTTCTAGCAGATTTCTAGCCAGTAGTTTTTTCCCCACCTATTTTTTTTTAAATTGGCATATAATTGCTTTACAATGTTGTGTTTGTTTCCGCTGTACAACAAAGTGAATCAGCTATATGCATACCTATATCCCCTCCCACTTGGACCTCCCTCCCACCCAGCTAGGTCATCACAGAGCACCGAGCTGAGCTCCCTGTGCTGTACAGCAGGTTCACTAGCTATCTGTTTTACACATGGTAGTGTATATATGTCAGTCCTAATCTTTGAAGTGCTTTGTGTTGTGCTCTTGTTTCTCTCTTGGCCCTGAGGGTGCCCTCTCAAAGCACTGTTTTTTGTTATCTGTGGGTCTGAGCCCATGTGGGCAGTGTCTTGGGCATTGATTTTTTGGTTCCCTGTAATAAGTTCTGAGACTGGGAAGCAGCCTGACTCCCTCCAGGAGATGTACCATCCTGTTCTGAAAATTCACTTCTTCTTTGACTTCCCAGCACTGACCCCTCCTCGAGAGCTCCTCCTTCCACCACCTCTAAAAAGGTCTGCCTCTCTCCAACTCCTACCCTCTATAACATCTTCCTGGGCTACCATGAGTCACTCTTAAGGTCCTCATGGCCACCTCCAGTCCTGACCATGTGGACTTCTAATGGCCACCAGAGAAGGGGAGGACTGGGGCAGATGCCAAGAGACCACAGGTCAGGATGTGAGGAGTCCAGTAGCACTGACCCTCTACTCACACCTTGTAGTTCATGCCATGTAGGAAGGGACATCATTCTGATTTCTGTCATGATCTTCCCATGACATGCTTCTCCCTCTCAAACACCCCAACACTTTCTGAACCAAGAGAGAGCTCTGGAAATACTTCTTTTTATAATAGATTTTTTTCTTGTTGCAAAAATGTCTATTCATTGTAGCAAATTTGGAAAATACAGGTAAATTCAAAGAAGAGAAAAAAAAAACCCTTATAATCCGACCACTCAGTGATAATCACTATTAACCTTTCTTCCATTTTTTCCCATGAATGTATAAATGCTTTTAATCATAATTGGAATCATACTGAATATATTGTTATATAACCTGCATTTTTCAACTGGCCACATGCCACAAACATCTCTCTGTGTCATTGTGCAGTCTTCTACGTCATCATTTTTTTTAACAATGTATTTAATTTAATTTATTTATTTTTGGCTGTGTTGGGTTTTCATTGCTGCACTCGGGCTTTCTCTGGTTGTGGCGAGCGGGGGCTACTCTTCGTTGTGGTGCGCGGGCTTCTCATTGCAGTGGCTTCTCTTGTTGTGGAGCACGGGCTCTAGGCGTGCAGGCTTCAGTAGTTGTGGCACGCAGGCTCAGTAGTTGTGGCTCGCGGGCTCTAGAGCACAGGCTCAGTAGTTGTGTTCATGGGCTTAGTTGCTCTGCGGCATGTGGGATCTTCCGGACCAGGGCTCCAACCCGTGTCCCCTGCATTGGCAGGCGGATTCTTGTTTCTGCCTTGTTTCAGCAAGATGGAGCTCACATGTAGGACTCTCTCCCACTCATTGTTGGCTTTTGAATCAAAGGCTCATGAGGGTTCATCTCACCGGTACAGTCTAAGTCACTTATCTACCTGTTCCTGCAAGGGAGGCTGGAAAAGAAAGTTTTCTGGATTCTACCTTGGGAAGGAGGTACTTACAATGTGTATACAATCAAAATATCAAAATATAGGAGAGTGTTCAAAAATGTTGGAGAGCTCAAATAACAGAGGGTCCATCACTATCAGAGAAGCATGGCCCAGATGTCCTAGCTGCAGGAAAACCTGGGCCCAAAGTGGCTGAGTCCATCCTTGACTGGCTCTTAGGGTCACTAGCAGGCTGGACATAGAGTGGACATGAGGCCTTGCAGAACAGAAAGTTGCCACTTGTGATGATAAAGAGGCAGCAGATTTATCACTAGTTAGTCCTGATGCCCAGAAGCCTCTAGATCCGCCCCCACTTGTACCAGTGAACACAGAGAGGGACAAACTTGCTTAGGGCTGCACAGCAAGACAACATCAGAGCCAGGACTGGGAGTGCTGTCCTATGCCCCACTTTGATGCCTGGCAAGATTTATAGCCCAACTCGAATATTTTCCTCCTCCAGGAGATCTCCCCTGGGTCGAATGTGTGTCATCATGTTCACCACCCTGGACTGCTGTTCCTGCTACTTCCTATTTGTCTCTCCTGCCCCTGCAGTGCCCAGGAGGGGGCCAGGCACATTATTAGTAAACCTGAGCTGAATGAATGAATGAACTAAAAAGATTCTGGAGGCCAGAAGTGCTGTGTGACCTGAGGCAGATGCTCTCACCTCTAGACTTCAGTCTCCTGCTCTGTTTAGTGGGATAATGTTCTCTGCATTCTTTGGGTCAGGCCCTGTGCCAGGGCTGAAAACATGATCAGGATCATGCTTGCCTGCCCTCTCAGAGATGCTGATCTGGGAGGAGATGGCATCAACAGTGCTGACCGCTACTGTGGGTGACCTTGCTAAAAAAGAGAAATCCAAGGGTCCTCCAGCCTGGCCTAGGTATCTCTGGGCCCTGGATTCCCTCCTGTTGGGTTCCATGGCTGCCACACCCATGCAGAGTCACAACTGCCCAGGATCACAAATGGTGCATAGATGGAAAACCACAGAGCAGGAAGGAGATCTCTGAAGCCCAGGATAGGAAAGAACAAAACCCCTTACCTAGTGATAGGAAACAGGCCTAGAGAGGAGAGGTCTTCCTGATCTTCCTTCCCCATTTCTCAGGGAGGTACCAAGCCACGCTCAGTGAAAAAAAAGGAAAATAATATGTTAAGCTGTAATGTGTCACAGCTTCAGTACAGGTTTTTGAATTAAAATGTTCACAAGTAGCAGAGATAGCTGTAGGAATAGTAACTGGATGCGACATCCTGCAGGAGGCCAGACTAAATGTGTCCCATGACATCACTCTGGAGAGGAGGCTGCCAGGAGTCACACAAGGACCTGGAGCACTTCTGCAGCTGAGTGCTGCAGAGGAAGGCTGGGCCTGGGGCTTGAGGCATGGCTCCTGGGCCACTTGCTCTGCGAAGAAATGCTTTGTTGGCTCTCTGACCTAGGAGAAGTTATCTGTCCACCTCTCTAAGATAATCTGATATGGAGACATACCTTCTTTCTGCCCAGCCTTCTGGATTCCCCTGAGTTTCCTCCTGAGTACCAGAAGGTCTTTAGTTAATCTGCTGCTAGTGGAAGTAAAGGGATGGGATTCTGACAGCCATATGACACTCTCTTGGAGGATCCCTGCCAAGCTTGGAGCATGAGAGATTCCAAAGTCCCTGCCAGCCTGTGTCTGAGTTCAGCAGGAACAGCTCTCCTAGGAATTCAGATTCTACGATGGGGAAGAAGGTGGAAGTGCCTATTATAAACACAGGAAGTGTCTCAGAGGTATATACCTGCACACTTGCATCCACAAGGTGTACATAGACAGGCTGGGCACACATATGTCATATATTGGTATTACAGGCACAGGCCCCTACACAAACTCACACCCTAGCTGCTGAGCTGTGAGTGTACATGCACACAGAGAAGGTGGCCTCTGCTGGGTCTGAAGAGACCTCTGGCCCTTCCACCCTCCACTGCCTGACCTCTGCTCTCTGATTTCCTACCCTTTTCTTCCTGGGTCAGCTAATGCCTGGCCTGGGAGGGCTGCTTATAGACAGGGTTGGGCTGCCTGAGCACTGTCCTCGGCGCTGGAGACCTGGTGGTACATGCATATTTGAGAACAGGAAAGAGTATTGGAGGAGGTGACCTTGAAATCCAGGTGTACGTGTCCACTGGAACCCACCAAAATAACTACACTCATTCTCCCAGAAGAACGTGCAACTGGGCTTCCTCCTTTCAATCCCAGACACTGAAACAGAAGGTGTCCAGCTGAAACCAAGTCTGCCTAAAACTGAGTTCCCTTACTGAGTTTATGATTATCTCAGTCAGATGACTATGATGTCAATAATGTCATTAATGTACTAAAATTGCTATTATAGATACCATCACTAATGTACAAACACAGATTGTTTCTCCAGGGCAAGATGAGCTAACAGACCCTGAGTCATGGACCACCTGGCAAGAGAATCATAAATCAGAGGCATCCTGACTCACGAAACTAGGATTAAGAAATGTCACAAAATGATGGGGGCTTCCCTGGTGGTGCAGTGGTTGAGAATCTGCCTGCCAATGCAGGGGACACGGGTTCGAGCCCTGGTCTGGGAAGATTCCACATGCCGCGGAGCAACTAGGCCCGTGAGCCACAACTACTGAGCCTGCGTGTCTAGAGCCTGTGCTCCGCAACAATAGAGGCCGTGATAGCGAGAAGGCCCACGCACTGCGATGAAGAGTGGCCCCCGCTTGCCACAAGTAGAGAAAGCCCTCGCACAGAAATGAAGCCCCAACACAGCCAAAAAATAAATAAATAAACAAATGTGGGGGTTAAACTACAAAAAAATAAATAAATGTCACAAGATGATGATTAATTCCAGCCTCTTTGTTCTTCCCCTTTAAAAAAACCCCTAACTCAAAGACCAGGTTGGAGTGGATTTGAGGCTTATCTTCCACTCTCTTGCTTAGCACTGTGCAATAAATGCTGTACTTTCCTTTACCACAACCTGGTGGCAGTAGATTGGTTTTGCTGAGCATTAGGCGAGTAGCCCAGAGTTTAGTTAAGTTACAATTTTTACAACCACAAAAGGACCACGATCCCGTGTAGACATCTCACCCATGGCACATCGGCCCCTGGCCAGTGGTGGCTCTCAGATCCTGTCTAGCAGCTGCCTGAGTGCTTCTGTCTCATGGAGAGCCCTGAGGGCTTTCTACTGACTGGGCATTGTTGGCCGATGGAGCTCTCAATTATGTGGTGAAAGACACAAGTCACTGGCTTGTTGAGAGGTCTCTTGCAAGTAGCGGAGCTCATGTGTGACAACAACAGGGTATTCTCTGTTGCATTTGCCTTCATCTTTGGCAGGGCATTGGTTGGGATTTCCCCTTTTGAATTAGGGAACTCTGGCCCGGAGAGACCGATTTGCATTGGTTTGTTTGTTTGCTTGATATTTGACAACGCTGGCTGTGAACAGCTAATAATAGGTAATCAGAGCTCTTTTCCATCTTGTAGCCCCCTAGGGTGTATTTTACAGAATTGGGAAATTTTAGTTATGCATCTATGAAAAGAAAAAAATTGTATTTTATTGTAACACTGCTTGACTTCAGTACTCCTCAAAATCAGGAGAACAATGGCCCCTAATGCCTCTCTAAATTATAATACCATCTATCAACTAGAACTGTTTTGTAAAAGGGAAGGAAATTGTGATGCAATTCCTTATGTGTAGGCTTTTATGCTATTGTATTGAAGTGAGCCTTTGGGAACTGGTTTGACTTATCTTATGTACGTGTGTGAGTGTATATTTGTGTTGAATCAGGTGCACTATTTTAGTTGGCAGACATGGGCAGCAAAAGTTCAGTTCCTAAAAATAGCCCTTTATGACGCATCCTATGAAATTGGACCACCTTTATTTATGGTTCTGTGACTAAAGTCAAACTTATATTGGTAACACCACATGGTCACAATATTCTTTAGGCTCTGGAGAAAAATGACCAAGACAAGGCTCATTTAACAATCCAAAACTGGTTTTGCTGGCTTGATAAAACATCTTTTCAGAACTTTTACCCTAAGGGAACAAGTCCTTCTAGGGGGAAATTGCTTTTCTCTCCCTGTGCCTTTGAGATCTATATGTTCTAACAGGCTCTCAGGAACTCACCTTTATCTTATCTAGACCATCTCCAATTCTTGAGACTGAAGAAAAAAAGGGAAAAGAGGCCTTTTAAAACTTATTCCAACTGTTATTTATAAACTAGTGAGTTTTATATTGTAATACGTGATTCATTACTAAGTTTTAAAATGAAGAAGTGATGAAATCTCTGGTTGTGTCTGTCTATATGTTTATGTGTGCATTATAAATATATGTCTTTATATTTGGATGGTCTTACCAAAAAAAATTTTTTTTAACATCTTTATTGAAGTATAATTGCTTTACAATGGTGTGTTAGCTTCTGCTTTATAACAAAGTGAATCATCTATATGTATACATATATCCCCATATCTCCTCCTTCTTGCCTCTCCCACCCCCCATCCCACCCCTCTAGGTGGGCACAAAGCACGGAGCTGATCTCCCTATGCTATGCAGCTGCTTCCCACTAGCTATCTATTTTACATTTGGTAGCGTATATGTCCATGCCACTCTCTCACTTCATCCCAGCTTACCCTTCTCCCTCCCTGTGTCCTCAAGTCCATTCTCTAAGTCTGCATCTTTATTCCTGTCCTGTCCCTAGGTTCTTCAGAAACTTTTTTATTTTTAGATTCCATGTATATGTGTTAGCATACGGTATTTGTTTTTCTCTTTCTGACTTACTTCACTCTTTATGACAGACTCATAACTCAAATTTCATTTCTTTTTATGGCTGAGTAGTATTCCATTGTATATATGTGCCACATCTTCTTTATCCATTCATCTGTCGATGGACACTTGGTTGCTTCCATGTCCTGGAAATAGAGGCTATTGTAAATAGAGCTGCAATGAACATTGTGGTACATGACCCTTTCTGAATTATGGTTCTCTCAGGGTATATGCCCAGTAGTGGGATTGCTGGGTCTTATGGTAGTGCTATTTTTAGCTTTATAAGGAACCTCCATACTGTTCTCCATAGTGGCTGTATCAATTTACATTCCCACCAACAGTGCAAGACAGTACCCTTTTCTCCACACCCTCTCAGGCATTTATTGTTTGTAGATTTTTTGATGATGGCCATTCTGACTGGTGTGAGGTGATACCTCATTGTAGTTTTGATTTGCATTTCTCTAATGATTGGTGATGTTGAGCAGCCTTTCATGTGTTTGTTGGCAGTCTGTATATCTTCTTTGGAGAAATGTCTATTTAGGTCTTCTGCCCATTTTTGGTTTGGGTTGTTTGTTTTTTTGATATTGATTGAGCTGCAAGAGCTGTTTGTAAATTTTGGAGATTAATCCTTTGTCAGTTGCTTCATTTGCAACTATTTTCTCCCATTCTGAGGGATGTCTTTTCATCTTGTTTATGTTTTCCTTTGCTGTGCAAAAGCTTTGAAGTTTCATTAGGTCCCATTTGTTTATTTTTGTTTTTATTTCCATTTCTCTA
>NC_041221.1:128543301-128545850 GCF_002837175.3 Physeter macrocephalus | reverse complement strand
TTTGTTAATATGGTGTATCACATTGATTGATTTACGTAGTTTGAAGAATACTTGCATTCCTGGGATAAACCCCACTTGATCATGGTGTATGATCCTTTTAATGTGCTGTTGGATTCTGTTTCCTAGTATTTTGTTGAGGAGTTTTGCATCTATATTCATTAGTGATATTGGCTTGTAGTTTTCTTTCTTTGTTACATCTTTGTCTGGTTTTGGTGTCAGGGTGATGGTGACCTCGTAGAATGATTTTGGGAATGTTCCTCCCTCTGCTATATTGTGGAAGAGTTTGAGAAGGATAGGTGTTAGCTCTTCTCTAAATGTTTGATAGAATTCGCCTGTGAAGCCATCTGGTCCTGGGCTTTTGTTTGTTGGAAGATTTTTAATCACAGTTTCAATTTCAGTGCTTGTGATTGGTCTGTTCATATTTTCTATTTCTTCCTGGTTCAGTCTCGGCAGCTTGTGCATTTCTAAGAATTTGTCCATTTCTTCCAGGTTGTCCATTTTATTGGCATACAGTTGTTTGTAGTAATCTCTCATAATCTTTTGTATTTCTGCAGTGTCAGTTGTTACGTCTCCTTTTTCATTTCTAATTCTATTGATTTGAGTCTTCTCCCTTTTATTCTTGATGAGTCTGGCTAATGGTTTATCAATTTTATTTATCTTCTCAAAGAACCAGCTTTTAGTTTTATTGATCTTTGCTATTGTTTCCTTCATTTCTTTTTCATTTATTTCTGATCTGATCTTTATGATTTCTTTCCTTCTGCTAACCTTGGGTGTTTTTTATTCTTTCTCTAATTGCCTTAGGTGTAAGGTTAGGGTGTTTATTTGAGATGTTTCTTGCTTCTTGAGGTAGGACCTATGTATTTGTATTTTTTACAGATTTTTTCCTGTAATTGATATCTAGTGTCATAGCGTTGTGGTTGGAACAGATACTTGATATGATTTCAATTTTCTTAAATTTACCAAGGCTTGATTTGTGACCCAAGATATGATCTGTCCTGGAGAATGTTCCATGAACACTTGAGAAGAAAGTGTATTCTGTTGTTTTTGGATGGAATGTCCTATAAATATCAATTAAGTCCATCTTGTTTAATGCATCATTTAAAGCTTGTGTTTCCTTATTTGTTTTCCTTTTGCCTGATCTGTCCATTGGTGAAAGTGGGGTGTTAAAGTCCCCTACAATGATTGTGTTACTGTCGATTACCCCTTTTATGGCTGTTAGAATTTGCCTTATGTATTGAGGTGCTCCTATGTTGGGAGAGTAAAAATTTACATTTGTTATATCTTCTTCTTGGATTGATCATTATGTAGTGTCCCTCTTTGTCTCTTGTAATAATCTTGATTTTAAAGTCTATTTTGTCTGATATGAGAATTGCTACTCCAGCTTTCTTTTTTTTTTTTTTTGCATGTTTTTTCTTTGTCCCGCCGCCCTCTCACTGTTGTGGCCTCTCCCATTGCGGATCACAGGCTCTGGACATGCAGGCTCAGCGGTCAGGGCTCACGGGCCCAGCTGTTCCACGGCATGTGGGATCCTCCTGGACCGGAGCACGAACCCATGTCCCCTGCATTGGCAGGTGGACTGTCAACCACTGCGCCACCAGGGAAGCCCCAGCTTTCTTTTGATTTCCATTTACATGGTGTATCTTTTTCCATCCCCTCATTTTCAGTCTGTATGTGTCCCTAGGTCTGAAGTGGGTCTCTTCTAGACAGCATATATACGTGTCTTGTTTTTGTTATACGGGTCTTGTTTTTGTATCCATTCAGCCAGTCTATGTCTTTTGGTTGGAACATTTAATCCATTTATGTTTAAGGTAGTTATTAATATGTATGTTCCTATTACCATTTTCTTAATTGTTTGGGGATTGTTATTGTAGGTCTTATCCTTATCTTGTGTTTCCTGCCTAGAGAAGTTCCTTTAGCATTTGTTGTAAAGCTGGTTTGGTGGTGCTGAATTCTCTTAGCTTTTGCTTGTCTGTAAAGGTTTTAATTTCTCTGTCAAATCTGAATGAGATCCTTGCTGGGTATAGTAATCTTGGTTGTAGGTTTTTCCCTTTCATCACTTTAAATACGTCCTGCCACTCCCTTCTGGCCTGCAGAGTTTCTTCTGAAAGAGCAGCTGTTAAGCTTATGGGGTTTCCCTTGTATGTTATTTGTTGTTTTTCCCTTGCTGCTTTTAATATTTTTTCTTTGTATTTAATTTTTCATACTTTGATTAATATGTGTCTTGGCGTGTTTCTCCTTGGATTTATGCTGTATGGGACTCTCTGCCCTTCCTGGACTTGACTGACTATTTCCTTTTCCATACTAGGGAAGTTTTCAAGTATAATCTCTTCAAATATTTTCTCAGTCCCTTTCTTTTTCTCTTCTTCCTCTGGGACTCCTAGAATTCGAATGTTGGTGCGTTTAATGTTGTCCCAGAGGTCTCTGAGACTGTCCTCAATTCTTTTCATTCTTTTTTTTTTATTCTGCTCTGCGGTAGTTATTTCCACTATTTTATCTTCCAGGTCACTTATCCGTTCTTCTCCCTCAGTTATTCTGCTATTGATTCCTTC
>NC_041221.1:128542195-128542971 GCF_002837175.3 Physeter macrocephalus | reverse complement strand
TTTTGGTGTCTGCCCCCAGTGGCTAAGTTTGGTTCAATGGGTTGTGTAGGCTTCCTGGTGGAGGGGACTGGTGCCTGTTTTCTGGTGGATGAGGCTGGATCTTGTCTTTCTGGTGGTAGGACCATGTCCGGTGGTGTGTTTTGGAGTGTCTGTGACCTTATTATGATTTTAGGTAGCCTCTCTGTTAATGGTTGGGGTTGTGTTCCTGTCTTGCTAGCTGTTTGGCATAGGGTGTCCGGCACTGTAGCTTGCTGGTCGTTGAGTGGAGCTGGGTCTTAGCATTGAGATGGATATCTCTGGGAGAGATTTCACCGTTTGATATTATGTGGAGCTGGGAGGTCTCTGGTAGACCAATGTCCTGAACTCAGCTCTCCCACCTCAGATGCACAGGCCTGACACCCAGCCAGAGCACGAAGACCCTGCCAGC
This sequence comes from Physeter macrocephalus, assembly GCF_002837175.3. Classification (NCBI taxonomy): domain Eukaryota; kingdom Metazoa; phylum Chordata; class Mammalia; order Artiodactyla; family Physeteridae; genus Physeter; species Physeter macrocephalus. Next base: position 128,542,544 of record NC_041221.1, on the reverse strand, counting down.
CACATAGGTCAGAAGAAAAGGGAGAAAAAATGAAGAAAAATAAATAAATATTTTTAAAAGTTTTTTAAGTAATAAAAAAAGAAAAAAGAAAGAAAGGAAGAAAGAAGAGAGCAACCAAACCAAAACACAAATCCACCAATGATAACAAGCACTAAAAACTACACTAAAAACAAAAACAAACAAACAAAAAAACGGACAGAATCCTAGGACAAATGGTAAAAGCAAAGCTACACAGACAAAATCACACAAAGAAGCATACACACACACACTCACAAAAAGAGAAAAAAGAAAAGATATATATATATTTATGAAGGAAAATATATATATACATATATATGTATATATATAT
>NC_041221.1:128534975-128540762 GCF_002837175.3 Physeter macrocephalus | reverse complement strand
AAATATATATATATATATATATATATATATATATATATATGGACAGACAGAAGCCTAGGACAAGTGGTAAAAGCAAAGCTATACAGACAAAATCACACAAAGAAGCATACACATACACACCAAAAGAGAAAAAGGAAAAAAAAAATCTATATATTAAAAAAAAATGGAAGAGAGCAACCAAATCAATAAACAAATCTACCAATGATAATAAATTCTAAATACTAAACTAAGATAAACATAAGACCAGAAACTAATTAGATGCAGAAACCAAACCCCAAGTCTATGGTTGCTCCCAAACTCCACTGCCTCAATTTTGGGATGATTTGTTGTCTATTCAGGTATTCTAGAGATGCAGGGTACATCAAGTTGATTGTGGAGATTTAATCCGCTGCTCCTGAGGCTGATGGGAGAAATTTCCCTTTCTCTTCTTTGTTCACACAACTCCTGGGGTTCAGCTTTGGATTTGGCCCCATCTCTGCGTGTATGTCGCCTGAGGGCGTCTGTTCCTGCCTGGACAGGATGGGGTTAAAGTAGCAGCTGATTCGGGGGCTCTGGCTCACTCGGTCTGGGCCGGGGATAGGGAGGGGTACGGAATGGGGGGCGAGACTGCGGTGGCAGAGGCCAGCATGACGTTGCAACAGCCTGAGGCGCACCCCAGGGAAGTTGTCCCTGGATCACGGGACCCTGGCAGTGGTGGGCTGCACAGGGCCCTGGGAGGGGAGGTGTGCATAGTGACCCGTGCTTGCACACAGGCTTCCTGGTGGCTGCAGCAGCAGCCTTAGCGTCTCCTGCCCATCTCTGGTGTCCAAGCTGATAGCCGCAGCTCGCGCCTGTCTCTGGAGCTCGTTTAGGTGATGCTCTGAATCCCCCCTCCTCGCGCAGCCTGCAACAATGGTCTCTTGCCTCTTAGGCAGCTCCACACTTTTTCCCGGGTTCCCTCCCAGCTAGCTGTGGTGCACTAGCCCCCTTCTGGCTGTGTTCACACCACCAACCCCAGTCCTCTACCTGGGATCTGACCTCCGAAGCTGGAGCCTCAGCTCCCAGCCCCCACCCACCCCGGTGGCTGAGCAGACAAGCCTCTTGGGCTGGTGAGTGCTGGTTGGCACCGATCCTCCATGTGGGAATCTCTCCGCTTTGCCCTCTGCACCCCTGTTGCTGCGATCTCCTCTGTGGCTCTGAAGCTTCCCCCTCCTGCCCAGCCCTCGTCTCTGCCCGTGAAGGGGCTTCCTATTGTGTGGAAACTTTTCCTCCTTTACAGCTCCCTCCCAGAGGTGCAGGCCCCATCCCTATTCTTTTGTCTCTGATTTTTCTTTTTTGTTTTGCCCTACCCAGGTAAGTGGGGAGTTTCTTGCCTTTTGGGAAGTCTGAGGTCTTCTGCCAGCGTTCAGTAGGTGTTCTACAGGAGTTGTGCCACATGTAGATGTATTTCTGATGTATTTGTGGGGAGGAAGGTGATCTCCAAGTCTTACTCCTCTGCCATCTTGAAGGTCTCAGTCTTACCAAAATTAATTTCTAAATAGCTCTATTTAATCGGCTTAAAGGAAGTTGAGTGCATACATAATTCCCAGAAATATAAAAGTAACTAACCCCAGTGAATTTCAGGTTTACATGAACTGGGAAATATTTCATATTAAATTAATATTTGGTATTAAAGTTAGTTTAAGTGAACTGGTTTAATTAATACAGACATGTTGGGACTTCCCTGGTGGTCCAGTGGCTAAGACTCCACGCTCCCAATGTAGGGGACGTGAGTTCGATCCCTGGGTAGGGAACTATATCACACATGCCACAACTAAGAGTTCTCATGCTGCAACTAAAGATTCCACATGTTGTCAGGAAGATCCCACATGCAGCAACGAAGATCCCGTGTACTGCAATTAAGACCTGGCATAGCCAAGTAAATACATAAATAAATATTAAAAGAAAATACAGACATGTCTTTAGAGCCATCAACATTAAGTATAATACTTTTATCATACCTAGGTTTACTAGATGTCAAATAAGATCTTATTATATCTGTTACAAAATTTGTCAGCAAAAAAAAATAATAACTTGGTATAATGAAATTTTTATAAGTCAATTAAATATAAATGAGATAAAAGCTTTTAGGTAAACTCTTCAAGGATAATTATGTTTTAGGAATGTCTGCTTAAAAACAGTCTCTCCAGCTTTTGGTTGCTTGAAACTTTAAAGTTTTGCTAAATTAAGTGATGAAAGTTTTCAAAATATCTAGGTCATTCCCAAATAAAATAAGATACTGGAACATTAATTGCTGAACATAGGCTTCCTTTTACAGAGACACTAAAGATATTTAGAACTATTAATAAATATGTTTAGTGTCACACCAAGACATTTTTGGAAAGTAAGCACATGTTTTTAGAAATTACAAATAATATTTATAAGTTTACCAATCTACAGAATGCTAATGTAAGACAGTTCACAATTGCTGACTTCTTAGTTTTCACTAGAAATTAAGGTTTTTAAGAGTTGAGAATTCTAATTATATAGGTAATTAAAACTAAAAATTAATAAGGAAAACATCTTTGTATGCAAGGAAAAAGAAAGTATGAGGAATGGAAAGGCATCTTGTAAAAATGGAAGAGAGCAACCAAATCAATAAACAAATCTACCAATGATAATAAATTCTAAATACTAAACTAAGATAAACATAAGACCAGAAACTAATTAGATGCAGAAACCAAACCCCAAGTCTATGGTTGCTCCCAAACTCCACTGCCTCAATTTTGGGATGATTTGTTGTCTATTCAGGTATTCTAGAGATGCAGGGTACATCAAGTTGATTGTGGAGATTTAATCCGCTGCTCCTGAGGCTGATGGGAGAAATTTCCCTTTCTCTTCTTTGTTCACACAACTCCTGGGGTTCAGCTTTGGATTTGGCCCCATCTCTGCGTGTATGTCGCCTGAGGGCGTCTGTTCCTGCCTGGACAGGATGGGGTTAAAGTAGCAGCTGATTCGGGGGCTCTGGCTCACTCGGTCTGGGCCGGGGATAGGGAGGGGTACGGAATGGGGGGCGAGACTGCGGTGGCAGAGGCCAGCATGACGTTGCAACAGCCTGAGGCGCACCCCAGGGAAGTTGTCCCTGGATCACGGGACCCTGGCAGTGGTGGGCTGCACAGGGCCCTGGGAGGGGAGGTGTGCATAGTGACCCGTGCTTGCACACAGGCTTCCTGGTGGCTGCAGCAGCAGCCTTAGCGTCTCCTGCCCATCTCTGGTGTCCAAGCTGATAGCCGCAGCTCGCGCCTGTCTCTGGAGCTCGTTTAGGTGATGCTCTGAATCCCCCCTCCTCGCGCAGCCTGCAACAATGGTCTCTTGCCTCTTAGGCAGCTCCACACTTTTTCCCGGGTTCCCTCCCAGCTAGCTGTGGTGCACTAGCCCCCTTCTGGCTGTGTTCACACCACCAACCCCAGTCCTCTACCTGGGATCTGACCTCCGAAGCTGGAGCCTCAGCTCCCAGCCCCCACCCACCCCGGTGGCTGAGCAGACAAGCCTCTTGGGCTGGTGAGTGCTGGTTGGCACCGATCCTCCATGTGGGAATCTCTCCGCTTTGCCCTCTGCACCCCTGTTGCTGCGATCTCCTCTGTGGCTCTGAAGCTTCCCCCTCCTGCCCAGCCCTCGTCTCTGCCCGTGAAGGGGCTTCCTATTGTGTGGAAACTTTTCCTCCTTTACAGCTCCCTCCCAGAGGTGCAGGCCCCATCCCTATTCTTTTGTCTCTGATTTTTCTTTTTTGTTTTGCCCTACCCAGGTAAGTGGGGAGTTTCTTGCCTTTTGGGAAGTCTGAGGTCTTCTGCCAGCGTTCAGTAGGTGTTCTACAGGAGTTGTGCCACATGTAGATGTATTTCTGATGTATTTGTGGGGAGGAAGGTGATCTCCAAGTCTTACTCCTCTGCCATCTTGAAGGTCTCAGTCTTACCAAAATTAATTTCTAAATAGCTCTATTTAATCGGCTTAAAGGAAGTTGAGTGCATACATAATTCCCAGAAATATAAAAGTAACTAACCCCAGTGAATTTCAGGTTTACATGAACTGGGAAATATTTCATATTAAATTAATATTTGGTATTAAAGTTAGTTTAAGTGAACTGGTTTAATTAATACAGACATGTTGGGACTTCCCTGGTGGTCCAGTGGCTAAGACTCCACGCTCCCAATGTAGGGGACGTGAGTTCGATCCCTGGGTAGGGAACTATATCACACATGCCACAACTAAGAGTTCTCATGCTGCAACTAAAGATTCCACATGTTGTCAGGAAGATCCCACATGCAGCAACGAAGATCCCGTGTACTGCAATTAAGACCTGGCATAGCCAAGTAAATACATAAATAAATATTAAAAGAAAATACAGACATGTCTTTAGAGCCATCAACATTAAGTATAATACTTTTATCATACCTAGGTTTACTAGATGTCAAATAAGATCTTATTATATCTGTTACAAAATTTGTCAGCAAAAAAAAATAATAACTTGGTATAATGAAATTTTTATAAGTCAATTAAATATAAATGAGATAAAAGCTTTTAGGTAAACTCTTCAAGGATAATTATGTTTTAGGAATGTCTGCTTAAAAACAGTCTCTCCAGCTTTTGGTTGCTTGAAACTTTAAAGTTTTGCTAAATTAAGTGATGAAAGTTTTCAAAATATCTAGGTCATTCCCAAATAAAATAAGATACTGGAACATTAATTGCTGAACATAGGCTTCCTTTTACAGAGACACTAAAGATATTTAGAACTATTAATAAATATGTTTAGTGTCACACCAAGACATTTTTGGAAAGTAAGCACATGTTTTTAGAAATTACAAATAATATTTATAAGTTTACCAATCTACAGAATGCTAATGTAAGACAGTTCACAATTGCTGACTTCTTAGTTTTCACTAGAAATTAAGGTTTTTAAGAGTTGAGAATTCTAATTATATAGGTAATTAAAACTAAAAATTAATAAGGAAAACATCTTTGTATGCAAGGAAAAAGAAAGTATGAGGAATGGAAAGGCATCTTGTTAAGGGAAAATAATTTTGTCTGAAATCTGGTTATTTCTAAATAGGAGAGAAAATAAGGGACAAATTAATATAGATATAGAAAGTGGTAGAAGATTTGCAAGAGGAAAAAAAAATCTTTAGAAAGGAATTCGAGTCCCTCCCATCAGGAAACTTACACAAGCCTCTTAGATAGCCTCATCCACCAGAGGGCAGACAGCAGAAGCAAGAAGAACTACAGTCCTGCAGCCTGCGGAGCAAAAACCATACACAGAAAGATAAACAAGATGCAAAGGCGGAGGGCTATGTACCAGATGAAGGAACAAGATAAAACCCCAGAAAAGCAACTGAAGGAAATGGAGATAGGCAATCTTCCAGAAAAAGAATTCAGAATAATGATAGTGAAGATGATCCAGGACCTCAGAAAAAGAGTGGAGGCAAAGATCGAGAAGATGCAAGAAATGTTTAACAAAGATCTAGAAGAATTAAAGAACAAACAAACAGAGATAGAAAGGACCCAAGAAAATATTTGAAGAGATTATAGTTGAAAACTTCCCTAACATGGGAAAAGAAATAGCCACCCAAGTCCAGGAAGTGCAGAGAGTTCCATACAGGATGAACCCAAGGAGAAACACATCGAGACACATAGCAGTCAAGTTGGCAAAAATTAAAGACAAAGAAAATTATTGAAAGCAGCAAGGGAAAAACAACAAATAACATACAAGGGACCTCCCATAAGGTTAACAGCTGATTTCTCAGCAGAAACTCTACAAGCCAGAAGGGAGTGGCA
>NC_041221.1:128534086-128534855 GCF_002837175.3 Physeter macrocephalus | reverse complement strand
CAGACAAGCAAAAGCTAAGAGAATTCAGCACCACCAAACCAGCTCTACAACAAATGCTAAAGGAACTTCTCTAGGCAGGAAACACAAGAGAAGAAAAGAACCTGCAAAAACAAACCCAAAACAATTAAGAAAATGGTAATAGGAACATACATATCGATAATTACCTTAAACGTGAATGGATTAAATGCTCCAACCAAAAGACACAGGCTTGATGAATGGATACAAAAACAAGAGCCATATATATGCTGTCTACAGCAGACCCACTTCAGACCTAGGGACACATACAGACTGAAAGTGAGGGGATGGAAAAAGATATTCCATGCATAGGGAAATCAAAAGAAAGCTGGAGTAGCAATACTCATATCAGATAAAATAGACTTTAAAATAAAGAATGTTACAAGAGACAAGGAAGGACACTATGTAATGACCAAGGGATCAATCCAAGAAGAAAATATATCAATTATAAATGCTTATGCACTCAGCACAGGAGCACCTTAATACATAAGTCAACTGCTAACAGCTCTAAAAGAGGAAGTCGACAGTAACACAATAATAGTGGGGGACTTTAACACCTCACTTACACAAATGGACAGACCATCAAAACAGAAAATTAATAAGGAAACACAAGCTTTAAATGACACAATAGACCAGATAGATTTAATTGATATTTATAAGACATTCCATCCAAAATCAGCAGATTACACTTTCTTCTCAAGTGTGCACGGAACATTCTCCAGGATAGATCACATCTTGGGTCACAAATCAAGCC
>NC_041221.1:128532980-128533776 GCF_002837175.3 Physeter macrocephalus | reverse complement strand
ACAATGATCCAAAACCTATGGGATGCAGCAAGAGCAGTTCTAAGAGGGAAGTTTATAGCTATACAAGCCTACCTCAAGAAACAAGAAAAATCTCAAATAAACAATCTAATGTTACACCTAAAGGAACCGGAGAGAGAAGAAAAAACAAAACCCAAAATTAGCAGAGGAAAGAAATCATAAAGATCAGAGCAGAAATAAATGAGATAGAAACAAAGACTACAATAGCAAAGATCAATAAAACTAAAAGCTGGTTCTTTGAGAAGATAAACAAAATGGATAAACCATTAGCCAGACTCATCAAGAAAATAAGGGAGAGGACGCAAATCAATAAAATTAAAAATGAAAAAGGAGAAGTTACAATGGATACCGCAGAAATACAAAGCATCCTAAGAGTACTACAAGCAATTCTACACCAATAAAATGGACAACCTGGAAGAAATGGACAAATTCTTAGAAAGGTATAACCTTCCAAGACTGAACCAGGAAGAAATAGAAAAAATGAACAGACCAATCACAAGTACTGAAACAATAGATACAGAAAAAACTTTTGACAAAATTCAACACCCATTTATGATAAAAACCATACAGAAAGTGGGCATAGAGGGAACCTACCTCAACATAATAAAGGCCATATATGACATACCCACAGCAAACATCATTCTCAATGGTGAAAAACTGAAGGCCCTTCCTCTAAGATCAGGAACAAGACAAGGATGTCCACTCTCACCACTATTATTCAACATAGTTTTGGAAGTCCTAGCCATGGCAATCAGAGAAGAAAAAGAAATAAAAGGAA
>NC_041221.1:128489523-128531545 GCF_002837175.3 Physeter macrocephalus | reverse complement strand
ACAGTATGGAGGTTCCTTAAAGAACTAAAAATAGCACTACCATATGACCCAGCAATCCCACTACTGGGCATGTACCCAGAGAAAGCCATAATTCAAAAAGACACATGCACCCCAATGTTCATTGCTGCACTATTTACAATAGCCAGGTCATGGAAGCAACCTAAATGCCCATCGACAGACGAATGGATAAAGAAGTTGTGGTACATATATACAATGGAATATTACTCAGCCATAAAAAGGAACAAAATTGGGTCATTTGTAGAGACGTGGATGCATCTAGAGACTGTCATACAGAGTGAAGTAAGTCAGAAAGAGAAAAACAAATATTGTATATTAACGCATATATGTGGAACCTAGAAAAATGGTACAGACGAACCAGTTTGCAGGGCAGAATTAGAGACACAGACGTAGAGAACAAACCTATGGACATCAAGGGGGGAAAGTGGTGGTGGGTGGTGGTGTGATGAACTGGGAGATTGGGATTCACATGTATACACTGATGTATATAAAATGGATGACTAATAAAAAAAATTACATAAAAGTTGAGTGGGAATATAAAGAAAATTCCTAGAGAAAAAAAAGAAAGGAATTCTGTGTGTGGTCAGGAGCAACTAAAATCAGAATGAATTTGAGTAAATCAATGTTAATATTAAAGGTAAGATGGTGAAAAACCTGAATTTGGTTTCTCTTTGTTAAGAGAACAAAGGGTTTTTGTTCTTTCTTTTTTTAATATTGAGCTGCTTTTGGTAACAGATTATAAGTTTCTTTGCAAGCTTTTAAGAAATTTGTTGTACCTCTTTGTATTTGCTTTTGATATCTTTTATTGTCAGTTTGGTTAAGTGAATAAGCACTGTTTCACAGTGACCTATGACACTATTTGACCAAGTGTTTTGAAACTTTTTGATATTTTTGACAAATTTCCCAAAGGTCAAATTCTAATTAAAGTTCATTTGACCTCTAGCTAACTTTGAGTTTTCCAAAGGGCCCCTGAAGAACCTCAGAAAGAGATATTAAACTAACTAGGATTATTTGGTATTTTAAATTACATGGGAAGCATTGTCAAAGATTGATAAACATTCTCAGGTTATACTGTATGGGTAAATACTGTTAATATAGATATGTTAGAAATTATATGGAATTCCTAAAAAATCTGGTATGCCCTAATAAAACGCTCTCAGTCGTAATTCTAGTTATTATCTTACAATGTTGTCTGTCATAGCAGTAACCAAGTTTGTTTGTCAGTTGCATTGTAGTAAGATTTTTAATGATGACTTTTGAAGTTTTTTGTCATTTATAGATAGTTATTATTGTACTATAATGCTTTTGCAAAAAATGCCTCATCTTCAAGAAGATTCATAGAAAGTACAGGTTTCTGATATCTTGCAGATTATGCTACTGAACTGGGTAAGAAAAAAGAATCCTGATGGCTGCATAAAACTGTTAAGAAAAAGGATTTGTTACATAGGACTGAGTGAACTGGAGAATATGGTTTTTTAACATGGTTTTTATCTGAAATATTACTGACTTTTAATCTGTGTTTTCCAGATATAAGTAAAGCTTTCCTCTTAAGCTAATTATGACTTCCAGCAACTTGATAAATTACACCTTCATAAGCAGAACTGAAACATTTATCTTTTCTCTCTGCCTGATCCCTCCAGAAATCGTAAACTCTTAGGTTTCCAGCAGCCTTATCAGGTGAATAAGGAAGATCACCTCCTGACAGGTGCAGGAATCTCAAGGTATTTGGGGGGGCTCAAGAAGAGAAGAATTCACCCAAATCTATAGATATCGCAAGCAGAATCTGTGATAAGCCCTTGGCTGGCGTGGCTTTCCTGGCCTTGAGAGTCCTTTTAAAAAGTTCAATCTGAGATTCTTTATTCAATCTGAGATTCCTTATGAAAAGTTCCAGCACAGCTGATTTAAAAGAGCCTATATGATCAATTACACTTTTGTAAATAATCAGGCCAATTTTACCAAAACCAGGCTTATTTTGCAAACAAATTAGTCTTTTTAAAAATATTTCTTTAATTTATTTATTTATTATTTTGGGGGGCTGTGTTGGGTCTTCGTTGCTGCACGCGGGCTTTCTCTAGTTGCGGCGGGCGAGCGGGGGCTACTCTTCATTGTGGTGCGCGGGCTTCTCTTTGCGATGGCTTCTCTGGTTGTAGGAGCATGGGCTCTAGGGGCTCAACCTTCAGTAGTTGGAGCACGCAGGCTCAGTAGTTGTGGCTTGTGGTCTCTAGAGCGCAGGCTCAGTAGTTGTGGTGCACGGGCTTAGTTGCTCTGCAGCATGTGGGATCTTCCCAGACCAGGGCACGAACCTGTGTTCCCTGCACTGGCAGGCGGATTCTTAACCAGTGCGCCACCAGGGAAGCCCGACAAATTAGTCTTAATTTGGCTATATTTGGTAGAAATGAAGGTAATTTTAGAGAGAAAAAGATTATGTTCCAGTGGATATTAAATTCTAGTTTTGTTAGTTGAGAACTGTATTTACTGCCTAAGACTCACTTCCCAGATAACTCCTTGTTATTGTACTACATTATTGTAAAGCTTAATTGAATTATTAAAAGGACACTCTAAATTTGTTTCTGAAGCTTATCACAGCAGTCTATCTTTGGATGAAGATCAGATGCCCCATGACCTGCAACCAGGAAATTATTCATCCTGGAAAAGGCATCAGTTAAAGGACTGTCTCTAACCTAGATGAAAAGACCCTTATTAGGTACTCTTAAGTAGCTCTTGCACAGCAAAACTGAAAGGAATTGACTCTTGAATTCAGATTTCCCACTTAAGAAGGGTGTCTTTACTGGACTGGCCTACAGAAAGGACTACTGACCGCAAATGACACCCACATCAAGATGAGAAGGAGAAGAAGATGACAGCAGTGGTAGACTGTTGACCCAAGAATCTAGACCAGGTCTGTAAGACCCATCTTACTAATTCAATTGAACTGTTTACCAAATGTTTGTCTCCTATCAAAATTGAAAGTTATTGTTTTACTTCTAACCATACTGTTGCCCCAATGTTCAGGATAGAAGGAAAATTCTCTAGTGAAGTTATCAGAGTATAACTGCTCATGACATGTATCACTGCTTGCTTTAAGTCTTCTGCTAAAAGCACATGTACAATATTTGTGTGACAATTTGGTGTAATGGATAAAATGTATATCCTATAAAATGTTTCCCCATAATCAGACCTCTGAACTTGTTCACTATGTCTGATTAGTTTTCACCCAATGTAGATAACTAGGCATATCTCTCTCTCTATGTATATATAGAGATAGATAGATAGATAGATATAGTAGATATAGATATCTATATAGATATAGCTATAGATACATATAAACAAAAAGGAGGTCTAGCACTGAGGGACCTGATGGATTCAGGAAGGCAGCAATCATCTTGGCATCACAGGACAAATATTTTGATCTATCGAAAGATTTGCAAACAAAAGGGTAAATGATCAAAGAAATTTTCACATATTGAGGTCTGGGAAAGTCATTCTGGCTTATACATCATTTAAATTAAACTGGAACAGCCAATTCTGTGGCTTATTGAACATACATTGTATTACATCTGCTTTAACCATTAAGGAAAAAATTGCACTTAGAAATCAAAATAGAGTAACTGTGGTTCAGACATCCCAAATAGAGCTGGGTGGCCATGGTTTCAGACTTGTTCCTATGTTACTGAGGACTTGAATTTTCTGAACTGTATCAGACTCAAGAACACCACCAGCTGTTCTCAATATTTGCTAGCAGCCCTCAACTGCAACCTTATGGTCTCAAGGTGACTATGAAATCTTGATCTTACTTCAGGAATATTAGTAACAAATGAGACAGCTCTAGCCTCCCAGCAGAAGGCATTAGATTCTTTAGCCAGACTAGCACTAGACAATAAAATTGCTTTAGAATAGATTTTAGCAGAAAAAGGAAACATATGTGTAGTAGCTAATAGCTCCTGTTATGTATATGTTAATACTACATCAGAAGTTAAAACCTACTTACACAGAATTAGGAAACTGGCTACCTGGCTACAAGTCTCCCCATTAGTACCAGGTCCAGGCTGGTTTTCAGGCTTATTCTCCTGAATTCCTCAGGGAATGAGATCTATTTTCCAAGGTTTATTAAAGTTTGGGTTGTCACTCCTCCTCTTACTTCTAATTGGTTATCTGATTATAAACTGTGCTATACAGGGAGATCAGCTCAGTGTTTTGTGACCACCTAGAGGGGTGGGATAGGGAGGATGGGAGGGAGACACAAGAGGGAGGAGATATGGGGATATATGTATATGTACAGCTGATTCACTTTGTTATAAAGCAGAAACTAACACACCATTGTAAAGCAATTATACTCCAATAAAGATGTTTTCAAAAATAAATAAATAAAACGTGCTATAAGCTGTTGCACCAAAATGGTGGACCAGGGGACTAAAATTTAATCACATAAGTCTCGGGTCTAAGACCTGGAACTCGGAAACATGTCCAACTTGGTATGCAATGTTTCCATTCCCCAAATTGAGGCAGGACTATGCCCCATTTCAGCAGGAAATAGAATAGTCATCACTCTGTTCCCTCAAAGATTTGGGGGAAAGTTAAAACAGGAGTGGGGATTGATGCCGAAAGCTCAACTTCTCTGTACACCGGTGCCAAATCGAATCTGAGAGACAGAGTTTTGGGTGAAGTAGAAAAGGATAGCTTTGTTACTTTGCCAGGCAAAGGGGGACGCATTGGGCTCCTGCCTCGAAAAACTATGTGTCCCAACCCAGGACGATTTGATGAGGAGTTTTATGACAATACTTCCCAAGGGTGGGGATGCTGACAAGATTAGGGTGTGTGCTGTCTCAGATGGTCAGGTCTCCTAATCTTGACTCAGGTGGTTTCTTGGCTGCTCCTCCCTTGATTAGCAACTGTCCGAATCTGCCCTCTGGAACTCCGGGAAGGTCACGGAGGCTGGAATCTTGCCTACAAGAAATGGGGGACAAAAAGAAACCTCTGTGCCTGGGAGCCCCACAGGGACCCACTCAGTTTCAGGATTGAAGCCAAGTCCCCCTAAAATTGAGTTCCTTTACTGAGTTTATGATTAATCTCTCTACCCAAAACTTTATCCCCTTTCTTGTCCCCTCTGACCTTAATCCTCTGCTAACTAAACAGTAATCAACCAGAATCAGATGACTAAAATTGCTGTTGTTGACTAAAAGCTATTAGAGATATCATCACTAATATACAAACTCAGGTTGTTTCTCCAGGGCAAGATGAGCTAACAGACTGCAAGCCATGGACCACCTGGCCAGAGCTTCATAAACCAGGGACATCCTGACTTTCAAAACTACAATGAAGAAATGTCACAAGACAATTAATTCCAGCCTGTTTGTTCTTAAAAAAAATTCTAACTCAAAGACCAAGTTGAAGTGTATCTGAGGTTTATCTTCCACTCCCTTACTTGGGGCACTGTGATAAACACTGTACTTTCCTTCACCAAAACCTGGTGTCAGTAGATTAGCTTTGCTGTGCCTCAGGCGGGATGAGTTCAGTTTGGTAGCACAACCGCTCAGCTGGCAATGTGGCAATCTGTGACCGTGGGTGCCTATGTGGCCATTCATTTTAGCTACTAGGGGCCTCTTGAGACCTCATGTGCCACATAAGATTGTGAAGACCAGGATTGCCTGTGTTCTGGTGGAACACCTGTGATTCCATGTGGCTTCCTGTGACTTCATGTGACCCTGTGTGGCAGCCTGTTACACATGGAGCCTCCTGTGACCTTGGGTGGCCTCAGATCCAATCTTCCCAGAAAGAGAGATCTGAGGTCCCCAGAATATGGGCACTATCCGGCGTAGTTGCCCCTTTTCCAGGTCCTAAATAGACCCTCACCGCCCTCTCTCCTCTTTGGCCTGCAGACCTGACACCCAGAGGCTCCTGGTGTCTGCAAACTGGGGTCCTAGGGGGCGTTAGCGTCAGCGGGCACCAGCCCACCGGCAAGTGTGCCTCCTAGAACAGGTGGCAGCGACCTCTCTGCCACCCGAGCCCGCCCAGCCATAAAAGCCAGCATCGCGCTGGGTAGGGGTAAGGGTCGCGCGTTGGTGGGGTGCGCGCGGCGTCGCGCTTCTGCGCTCGTCGCCCGTGCGGCCCTCTCCTGCCGGTTTCCCCAGAACTCCGGGTCGTGACGTTAGGCGGGGCGGAGAGGGCCGGTCGGCTCTGCAGCCTGGCCCCTCCCCCGCCCGGGGCCTCGGCGGTTCCCACGCGGCTGTGAGCGTGCGGAGCGCCCGGACGTGGACCGCGGTGGGGCTGGAAGGGGGCTGGAAGGGGGCTCCGGTGCAGAGCCGGCGCGTGGCGCCCTCCCCCTTCCCACCAAGACTCCGCAGCCGCGCGCGGAGGCGGGGCGCTGCGGAGCCGGGTGGGGGGGCGGGGGGGCGGGGGCTAAAAATACCCGGCGGCAGCGGCTGCGCGGCTTCTGCTGGGGCTGCGGGGCTGTGGGCCGGAGAGGCCGTGCCGGGCCCATCTGGGTCCCGCTGACCGACATGCTGACCTTCTTCCTCGTGTCGGGGGGCTCCCTCTGGCTGTTCTCGGGTAAGTCTCCTCCCTCTCCCCGACCTCTTCTGTGACCCTCATCCCTGGCACGCTGTGGGGTCTTGGTCCCAGGCGAAGGGTGATCCCCCAGCCCCGGCTGCCGAGCCATCCTTTCAGGACTACCCTGGGCCACCCAGGTCTCCCCCGTCCAAATTCTGGCGGGCTCCGGGCCGCGTTTGGGAAGTGCCTGTGTCAGTGAAAATGAGGGGCCTTGCTCTCCGCGACCTCACAACAACTTCCCTCCGGTTCTCGACTCCCCCCGCCCCTTATGGTGAGGACCATCCGCTGAGCAGACTAGGCCCTGAGCCTACTCGTCCCCCAAGGCCAAGTCCAGGGACAGACAGTTCATCCTTGTCCATCTCCAGGATGCAGACCCTGAGGATGTTGGACCCCGAGGTCCCACAGCAGTTCAAGGACATGACCGGCACTGACCTGGGGCTTTCTGTTCCTGGTGAGAGGGCCTCCTCACAACCGCTCCTACCCACCCTTCAGCCGGAGTACACGATTTCTGTAAAGCAGGGTTCACCTGACTCCTCAGCTATGCCCATGGCTTGTGTCCCCACCCTGCCAGCGCCCACCTCTCCCCGTCACAGGAGTCAGCCTCTCACCCCTGCATCCTCTCAGGAAACCTTGAGGACCCCCTCTGAATCCCTGCCCAACGCTCTTACCCCCTCCCCACACAGAACCTGGGCTCTCACCCAGGACGCAGTCAACCACCAGTTTTGCTGCCTACACCAGCCACTCCCCTCTGTGAGTGTTGGGTTCCTCTAGGTTATGATACCACTAAAGGGTCTCCACCCACCCCCACCCATACCCCCACGTGCAAATTCAGTCTCATAATGTATGTGAAGTGCTCGAACCTTAAACTGGCTTTAAGCTGGACCTGACCCAGAGCAAGGGCTTTACGAATGTTAGTTTTATTATTATTTCATGCTCAAACAGCATCATTAGAGGAGGTAGTAAGGTTCTTTCTGAGCCGAAGAAGGGGAGGAAGGCGACCCTTTTGAAACCCTTAACTGAAACTTTGCCTGTGTTATTTAATATTCACAGCAAATCCTAGGAGGTTGGTGGTGCTCTTTTTTTACTGAGGTTCAGAGGTTAATTGACTTGCCCAATATCACACGGATAATATCTGACAGATTAGGATTTGATCTGAGTTTTAATTGATTCATCATTGCTAAGTGCTTCCTGATATCAGGCTTGAACCTAGAGGGTTGGTAGGCCAGGTAATGGTGGGCATCCCCTGCCACCATTGCCCTGAGTCAGGCCACAGGGACACCTCCCCTGAGCTGGGGAGAGAGTGAGGCCTCCCTAATCCCCTCAGCTCCCTAAGCTCCTTCTGTCTGCCGTGTCTGAGGACAAGCCTTGCAGGGGCACTCTGGGCCTGATGTGCTCATCCAACAGGCAGGGTTGGAGCTAGAGCTAGGGTTAAGGATAAAGGGCAGGAGTCATCAAAATAATGGTAATGATGATGATGATGATAGTTAACAGCCACCATTTATTTCTTGGATGATGGTCTCAGAGCCTTTCCCCTGTGCCAGGACCCCTTTGCCCTACCCTTAGGAGGCCCCCACCCAGCCATGGGTCCAAGGGTAGCTCTCTGGAGCCTTGGTCTTCTGTGGCTACAGGGAAGTGCCTGGGGGCTACAGAGCCACACGTGGCAGGAGTCATCAGCCTCTGAGAAAAAAAGTCCTTACAGTGCGGGATGTTTGTCTGAAAGTGGGATTCAGCAGATGCTAAGTCAAACTGGTCTTCTGTCCTGCTTCGGCGTGGAGTGTTTCCCAAAGCGGTCAGGCGCCTCCTAGAATGGGGAAACTGCCTCAGTGAAAGACTGTTCAGGGGCCTCAGAATGGTCAAGCAGGGTGACTCTTGGTACAGGTGACAGCTTCTTCCCTAGAGACCAAGTTTCTCAGTGGGTACAGGAAATTCCTCAAAGATGCCATACTTGGTGTAAGAGTGAGACACTGAGGCTGGTGTGTGGTACCCACTTCAGACACATTGTGGCATTCCCCGATCATGTCCACCTTGCTTGGGACTTTGCCTGGACCCCAGCCTTTCTTTGAGGGCAGAGAGGACACCTAGGCTAACACTGAGAACACATTCTGCCTTGTAATCGCCAGGGTCCCATGGCAGCTGCCAGATCTCTCTGGCTCAGTTAGAAATAGGAGAGGCCCCCTGAAGTGATATTACTCTTTGTAGAGTTATGTGCCATTTGCCACCCAATCCAGCCCTAGGGAGACAAGGGAAGGGTAGAGGGGAGCCACCTGGAGGAGGAACTGATTATATGGGGGAAGCAGCCATGGGCTCTGAGCCTTAGGAAGAGCTAGGGCTTGTATTTGTCCTGTTCCCCGCTGCGGCCAGCCCAGATCCCACCTGTGTGTTGAGTAATAAACAAGGAAGCAAAATAGATCCAGTGTGGTGAGTCAGATGCTGTGCCTGGCCCAGGAAAACATGGTCTCAGTGCTGTGAGCACTCAGAGGACTATGGGAGCAATGGATTGGCACTTCTGCCTGCCTATATGGCACCCTTGTACAAAGTAGGAAGAGGCTCCCCTCCTGGTGGATGAATTTCTAGGCTGATGCAGCCCTGTGTCCTTCTACGGTGTCCAGTCTGTGCAACCATATACCCGACCATTGGTGATGTCTGAGTGGGCTTTTGCAGCATATATAGGGAGGGGTGTTTTGTCAGATTCAGGTAGGCCAAACCCCAGGTAGAGAAAATCAGGCCAGCAAAAGTGTGCAGGAAGAACTGTGGTGGGAGGTGGGTCTTTAGGGTCTTGTGCCTGAGGAGCCTAGCTTGTAGGAGGGGATGGAGTCTGGATGGAGTCTGGATGGGAGGGGATTCTAGAGAAGAGGGGTTTATTTAGGGGGGCAGAGGAGCCCTCAATTTAGCTGCAGTGGCCAGGCTGAGCCAGAAGGAGGAGGGTGGAGGCTGGGAGAGCAGTGGGAGGCTGTTGTGATGTTATGTATAAGAATAACTGTGGCCCAAGGATGGCCCAGTTGAGGCTGGGTTCCAGGAAGGGGAAGGTAGGAGGCCCTAGCTGTGACCCTTGGGGGAATGGGGGCTGGCCCTGGTTGCAGAGATTGGTGTGGCAGCAACCTGGCTGTAGGTGTCCAGAGCAGGTGCAGACTTGCACAGCCTAGCTCAGCCCAGCCCCATCAGATTCTCCCCACACCCCTGCTCCCGTTAGGGTGGAGGACTGGTGTGAGGTCTGGGGCCATCCCAGGGGGCCCAAGAAGGCAGCCAGGGCCCTGACAGATGGTGGGGCACCAGGCAGAACATCTGAGGGCACGCCTCACAAAAGAAGGCCTGGATTTGCACATGGTGCACCACTGTGTGGGAGAATTCGTAGCTCAGTGCCTTCTCTCCCTCCCCGGCCCATGGTAGGATACAGAGGTGCTCCCAGTGAGAGCACACTGACACCAGGGGGCGGCAGAACCCAGCCATTCTGCTCTCTGGCTGGTTTTCTGCCCCTTGTGGTTACAGGGGCT
The DNA here is from genome assembly GCF_002837175.3 of Physeter macrocephalus. Taxonomy (NCBI): domain Eukaryota; kingdom Metazoa; phylum Chordata; class Mammalia; order Artiodactyla; family Physeteridae; genus Physeter; species Physeter macrocephalus. The sequence continues at coordinate 128,521,490 of NC_041221.1, read as the reverse complement.
CTTGGGTTGACCTTCAGAAGGCCGAACTTGTCTCAGCTACAGCCCCAGATGGGACCCAGGACTGTCCCCCCCCAACAGCATGCAGGATAAGTGAGCATGAGGAGTTGGCAAAAAGAGGCCGAAGTTACAGGCATCGGTGTAACAGAAGCTGCAGCGTAACTAGCCAGTGCCTGGCACATAGTAGGCACTCAGATATTCGTTGAATGAAGTACTTTTTGCGGGGAGCAGTGTTTTCATGGGGGAAGTGTTGTTGCAAACATGCTGACTTGACTGCTGTTGCCCTGAGCACCCATCACGTGTCCAGCACCATGTTCTACGTTCCCCAAGCTTTCCTTTAATCTTACCCACAACACTGTGGTTCTGTTATCCCCATTTAATAGATGCGGCACAAAGACACAAGGAGATTCAGTGGTGATGCAACTCCTGAGAGCTGTGAGTCAGACCCCATGCTCAGACTCCAGGCCAAGAAGGGACCCAGAGGATCAGGCAGGATCAGGTAGGGCCTGAGCCCCTCCAGCAGGCTAGTCAGTGGGCACAGACAAGGGAGCAGTCCTTGGACAGGGAGGGTTTAAAGAGAAGACAGGTGTAAAGAGCAAAGAGCAGGGGCTGGCACATAGGAAAGGGCTCACTGAATGTTAGCTAAAGTTATAACACCTTGAGCTAAGCCTTCCTCAAAGGAGGTGCAGGATTCTGACTTGCAGAAAGGGGGTAGGGAAAGAAAAGGCGTTCCAGGCAGAGGGATCCGTGTGAGAAAAGATTGGGAAGATGAATCAATGAGAGTTAGGGACAGACTCTGCTCAGCCAGCGAGGTCTCCAGGGCTGGCCTCTGCGGGCACTAGAAGGCCAGGCCAGGCAACACAGGCTTCATTCTGTGTGGTAGCTGCATCAAGGACATACGGCCCGAACTAGGCATGTGGATGGCCAAGGTGACACTGTCCCTGCACTCCTCAAGCCTCATGCATCTCCTGGTGGCACACGTGCCACTGAACTACAGTCTTTTGCCTCCTCTACTAGCCCTATGATCTCCTTGAGGGCAGAGCCAGGGTGTCTCCTCCCTGCACCCAAGCCAGGGCTGGCACACAATGTGCATCAGTGTTGATTGCATAAATGAATGATATGAAGAATTCCCTGAGAATAATTTATCTTAATAATGAGGTGTTTTCTCACTACAAGTCCATTGGCTGACAACAGACCTTGAGTGTTCTCCTACTGGGTGCCAGGCTCTATGCCTAGCTGGGGGATAGCACCAATATGGTAGAAGCTGTAGGGGAAAGCAGGTGTGAACTCCTTGCAGGCAGAGCCAGATCAGCCTTCAGTGGAGAACCTGGAACAGAAGGAGGTGCTCCAGAAGTGTTTGCTGAATTAACGAGTGAGTGAATGACCACACTCGCAGTTGTGGTGTGACTGGTTTCACAGAAGATAGTCTTCTCTGAGGATGAGATTCTGTTGTTTCCTTAGAGCTCCAAGTTTCCAGTCTCCCAGTAGGCTGGGAACTCCGGCCAAGCAGAGCTGAAAGGAGGCCCTAGTCAAGGTCTTCAGCTCACTGGATGATCTGGTGTGATGGCCCCACTCCTGCATTGGCCTGGCCAGAGTCCCCACTAACCACCCATTGGACCCCAGGAGGGGAGCACTGTTAGTGAGATGCTACTTTGGGCCCTTGGGGTTGGCCTTCAGGTGAGGCCCAGGGGTGGTCCCACATAATTGCTCAGCTGCTCCAGGAGCCCATAGTTGGTGTGGTCATTCTCAGACCCAGTTACTTTGCGTGGCTCCTGATTCGTGTGAGGCTTGGGATCTGTGACAGGCAGAAGTAGGAGGATGGGAAATGGGCTTGGACAGATTCTGAGCCAAGCTGAGCTATCTGATCAGAAGCCCAATCTGTAATCTCAGAGCCTGAAAGATTTCAAATCCCAAGAAGTCCCATCTGTGCCTGTTTACCAGCTCTTCCTGGAGAACTTTCCTCTCCCGACAGCTACTCCGTGGAGTAGGGGTGCCTGGGGGTGTCCATGGAGAGTTGGGGGTGGTTAGCTTCTGATTTGTCACCTGCTCATTCAGGCCTGCATTCTGAGGTAACTGTCTCCTGGAGCTTTAGAATAGGAAGCCAGGCCTGGATGGTGCCAGTGAGGTAACAATCAGCATCTGTTCCCAGACCCTGGGGTAAGCAAATCTGAGTTGGCACCTGTTACGGCCAGGAACAGACCTAGTGTTGATAGCTATTGGAGGAATGGAGAGAGAGGACAAGCAGGCCCAGGTTGAGTGGGCAGCTCTGGGACAGAGCCCACTAATCAACACCGGCAACACTGCCTTACTCCCAGGGTGTCACAGCTTGACCTACCAGCACAGGAGGTAGATAATCAGGGACTGAGCAGGGCTTGTCCTGCTGCAGAGCCCTGTTTTTACCACTAGTGTGTTTTCCCCATTTGTTTGTTTCTATAGATTGTTCTGGTGGCTGAAGAGTCCCCAGTGGGGTTCCTCCTGACCACCCACCCTTGCCCCAGCCTTGGCTATAAACCATTCTGGGCACTGACTGTAGGTCCTGCCACATAGACAGGAGGGCTCCTGGGAGGGACAGTAAGGTCAACCAGAGAGTAGACAGCAAGGCCAACTGGAGGCCACACAGCAAGGACAGAGACGGGGATGGGAAGGTAGCCAGAGCTGGGACAAAGAGGGCAGCAAGATGGGATGTGGGCCCGCCAGTGAGATGGGACAGGGAGGTTGGCCAGAGGCTGATGGTGAGGCCCTAGAGACCAATAAGAGGAAAGCAGGTATCAGCATGGAGAAGGGGGCCTCAGGGAGGACCCATCTAGGCCTGCACTGACCCCTTGACTTTGTTTAGTTTATTTATTTAATTTATTTATTTTTGGCTGCGTTGGGTCTTCCTTGCTGTGCAGGCTTTCTCTAGTTGTGGAGAGTGGCGGGCTACTCTTCTTTGCAGTGCGCGGGCTTCTCATTGCGGTGGCTTCTCTTGTTGCAGAGCAGGGGCTCTAGGCATGCGGGCTTCAGTAGTTGTGGCTCACGGGCTCTAGAGCACAGGCTCAGTAGTTGTGGCACGTGGGCTTAGTTGCTCCGTGGCATGTGGGATCTTCCCGGACCAGGGATCGAACCCGTGACCCCTGCATTGGCAGGCGGATTCTTAACCACTGCGCCACCAGGTAAGTCCCCCTCTTGTCTTTGGAAGGAGCAGTGTTTCTGGCCTTTCTTCTGTGTCCCCTAGCTGCATGAAGCCACCTAGACCCCAGGACCCTACTTAGTGGTGGAGAATGTACCTTCACGCAGATGGCTTGGATGTGCTTCTCTGGGGGACACCTTCAACTCACCCATACTCAGCCCCCACCCTGCCTGCAGGCTGCCTCCCCCTCATCCTGGCTCTGCCTGGGGTGGTGGAGAGAAAAGGAGGGTGGCCTTCCCCTGGCCAGTGGGCTGTTGGGAGATTTGGGTACATGTGTCCCTGATCTCCTTGCCACAGGTCAGACAGCAGGGAAAGCTGTGACCTGTGAAGACCCCTTTTCCATCTGGACTGATGTTTCTTTTCTCTTTCTCCTCTACCTCCTGCTTCTCCTCCCTGGGGCAGCCCCATGAGCCCTCCCAGAGACATACCTGGCCTCTGGGCTTCATGGGCATACTGTGTGGCCCCAGCTGACAGTAGGAGGACCTGAGGAGGGAGGCAGCAGTGCCCTGTCATCAAAGATGGGCATTTTCTCTGGGCTGAGAGGCTGACAGGGCCTGTTTCCTTTGGATTGCAGGAGATCTGTGGAGCATCTACAAACCCTCCTATTGGTTCAGAATCAGCTCCCAGGTGGTTTTGTCCTAGATTTCCTCTCAGGCTAAATGATCATACGTGTGATTGAGATCTTGCTGTGTCATTGTCTCCTGTTAATGGGAGTCTGAGTAGCAGCCATGCTTCATAGGTTATAAGCTTTGTGCTGTACACAAAGATTAGCCTCACCTGTGTTTGTCCTGTCTCTATGTGGGAGAATAGTGCCTAGAGTGTGCACTATTTTGTGCCTGGTTTCTTCACTCAGTATCATCCACGGTGCTATGTGTAATGAGGAAATTTGCAACAAATACATTCCAAAAAAATGTGTAAAATGAAGCCAACACTGAGTTGTTCAAGTCAAATGACTCTCCTTTATTCTGAGATCATGTTCTTCCATCTATCTTGCAATAAAATATGCTGGCAGTTTGGTTGGGTTTTTGTTTTGTTATTGATACATTTGTTTAAAAAATAAGTAGATAGATATATATACAGACATTTATATATTTGTGCCATGGTTAATGGACAGCTCCTGGTGACCCTAGGGTGTCAGAAGAGCAGCATTTCTGGCCTCTGAAAGTCTGAACAAGATTGAAGTCTGACCTTGTCCTGGAGCCTCTGTGGGGGATGGAGTCCAAGCTCTGGAGCGTGATTGTGCACATACATTGGGCTCTGGGTCACGAACCCCACCCACAGCTCGAGGGCACCTGTGGCAGCAGCACTCTGGGCAGCAGGCAGAGAGTACATGTGACCTCCATTCTTCAAAGTCCTGTCAGTGCACTGCAAGGGTTTTTGTTTACTGTCACATTTTTCTTCCCCTTTCTTTGTCCACATTACCATCAACACCATGAGAATTGCTGGAAGTTCCCTCATTAAAAAAGGTTGCTACCTGAGGCCCAGTCATTACTATTTCTGAAAAGGACAAAACAACAGAGCCTCAGAATGGGCCGATCCCATTTCTTGGTCCCGCCCACCCTGACCTGACGCAGTGCTTTCTCTCCGCATCGGCCTCAGAGGCCTCCCTCCAGCTCCCTCTGGAAAGGTGGTGGGTTCAGTGAGAATCCAAGCGATGGGTGCTCTCAGTGGGTCGGTGTGAACAACGTCCAGCAACCTTCCAGGGCCAGCCAGGGCCTCGTTTTGCTTTGGTCTGAAAGAGATTTTTGTTTTCCGGTGAGAACAGCCCCAGCCTGGCTGGGTGCCAGAGGCAGCAGCAGGAATACAAACACTTTCATGTGACAGACCCGGGTGGAGAGGTGTGGGCCTGCCAGCAGTGGGCCCTCCCCTGCCGCTGATTTGCATATTCCCCATTCATCCTGGCCTTGAAAAGATGGCCTGCGTTCTCAGTCCTCCCGACCAGCTGAGGGCTGGGCTGCTTGAGCCTGGTTTTAACTCTGTGGATGCCACCGGCTCCCACTGGCCAACAGCAGGTCTTGGTGGCTGGAGGGTGGTGAAAGGCAGCAGCTGCTGTGTGGCCCTGGCCTCCAGAGGGATGATTCAGGAGGTGGCAGGGTCCCACTGACCAGCACAGACTTCTGCTGAGCGGAGTGAGGTTCAGATTTGTTTCTCCTTGGGCCATTCAGAAGAGGAACTTTGTCAAAGTATGAGGAAGCCAGAAAATTCAGCTGTTTATCAGAGTCCCAGAAAATTTGCCTTTAACCAAAAGCAAAACTCCCTTTTCTCTGCTCATTGTCATTCCTGCAAAATAACAGTGACCCCTGGAATGGTGGGTATAGGTGCCTTATTGGCTCCTGGCTGCTGCAGGGATCCCTTTGGCTGGGATCTGGAAGGACAGCTTGCCTGGGACACTTTGGCATCCTAAAATCCCAAGGTGCTAGGTCAGGTGACCGGGTGGGCCCTGTTAGCTTGTGGCTGGGACTTCAAAAGCATGAGGCTATATATAGTACAGATCACCATCTTTTTCCCTCTGCAGCTAAATGCTATCTTCCCAGCCTCGCTGCCTCCTTCCCAGGAGCCCCAGCATCTAGTAGGCTCTTTCTAGGACTCTGTCCCCTTCTCATAACCCTCCTTCCCACCCTGTTCCTGATCTCCTTGCTCCCCCTCCCTGACTGAGAATGTGTCTTAGGTTCTGTCTTGTGAATCTCCCCTCTCCCCCGCACACCAGCAGGATGTCCCCGGTTCCTCCTGAGGGAACAAGTGGGCAAAAGCAAATCCCTCTGTTGCTCCCCCCACCTCAACTACCCGAACGGCATCTCAACAGAACCCTCCTCCCTCCTGCAAGGTGCTTCCCCCTCGCTGGAGGTGGTTACATCTCCAGCGTACAGGTGTTTCCCCTGTACGCTGCCACCTGTGGTTGAGCTCTGACAGCATGGCCCTGCCTGGAGCAGCCCATGTTCTCTTTCTGAGCTTGAGCCTGTAGGGTTTGCATTGTGTCCTCAGTTTGGGCCAGTGATGGAAATGGATCACTGCTCCTGAGGCCAGGACACTGGTCACCCTAACCTAGACGGGCTGGGAGGGGAAAGGATCATGTTGCAGCCACAGGATTTGGCTTCCTACACAGTGGGGCCTGGCCAGGGGGTGTCTTCTGCTTGTGTAGCGCTCATTGGCCCTTGCCACTGTCCCTAGGGTTCTGCCTGCCATCCCAGGGCTTGGTGTGGAAGGAAGGACGATGAGGCCGAGGCTTATCCACACCGTCAGTCCTAGTCTTCGTCCCCTGGAAATACTTCTAAAGGGAGCATTGCCACTGTCATAACCTCTGCTGTCCCTCCTCGTTCTGAGAATTTTGTCAGGCCTGATTCGTGGTAAGGACAACTTTTATCTCAGAGCTCGTGAAAGACACTGTGTTTCTCTTTGCTCCTCTGCTCCCAAGGCTATTTGTATTTTTAAGTGTCTGAAAGTATCTTTTGAGCCTGGCTTCCTGGTGCTGTTGTCAGGACTGTGGGCCCATGTTCCCTGACCAGGGCTTAGGGTGAATGAGATTCTTGAGAGGTGCTGGCCTGAGGATGGGGGCAGAGGGTGCTGGGGGCTGCTTCCCACCCCCAGTGAATTGCTGAAGGAGAGGCATGTTCACGGTGGGTTCGGGCTATTGAGACAGGGGCCCTCTGCAGTGGTCAGGCATAGCCAACTTTAGTTAGGCCTTTCTACATTCAAGAGGCTTAAGTCAACCTTCAGAGCTATAATCAGGCTCCTCAGGGAGGTTCGGCAGGTGAGCCACCCTGTAACCCAGCAACCCTGAATCCTGGGCCCATCTCTCTTGGGGGAACATGTGGTGGGTCTCACCTGGCAATTCCCAGCTCAGGGAGGCCCTTGACCCCATGTCTGCCCCAGTCATCTGTGGTTCTGTGACTCTAATTAAAACCCAGGAGGAAGGTGGAGAGAAAGCCCCTCTCGCAGCACAGACAAGCGTGAATCCCTGTGAGGGCGGGGTGGGGGCCAGCTGAGTGTGGGCTGCTGTGTTTGTGTCTCTACTGATCAGGGTCACACAGGTGTGATGGTGAGATTTGTGCTTTTCTTAACCTAGTGCCTGGGCCACACACTTCCTGGGGCATCACTGCTGGGCCGTGACTCTCTGCCTCTGGCACCCTGTGTGGTTTTCCGTCAGCCAGGACCTTGGTTGTGTCCACTGGATTTTCTGCCCCAGAAGCTGCCCTGAGAAGCATTAAAGGAGGCTTTCGTCTTAGTTAACAACATCTCTGAAAATGTACAGAGAAAAGTAAGGGTCCTGCCAAGAAGGAAGGAAAAGGGGCTTTGGGGGCTGAGGGTTGGTCCTCAGGCATTTGTGCATTTTAAAGCTTCCTCCAGGTGTGTTGCTGGAGGCTGGGGCCTGGGGGCCCAGGCAAGCTTTTGCCAAGTTCCAGGTTAGGGCTGCTGACGCAGGAAGCTCTCTGCGCAGCCCATCTGCCCCAGGTGGTGGGGTGAGCAGTGGAAGCCCTATCAGCCCCAGGGAAAGTGTTGCAAGGCCTGTGGGCTCTAGAGTTTCCAGGCAGGTTATGAACACAGCTCTCGAGAGGGAGCTCAGAGTGCTGGGCCGCACGACCTGGGGCGATCTTGCTGCAGAGGAGGTGGATGGTGTTGGGCAGACAGCGGCCCTGTCCTGAAAGACTCGGAAGCACCTGTTGTGAGTAGGGCCTGGGAGTGGTGAGCTGGGTCCTGTGGGCTGGACCTGCCTTTTACTCTCCACAGCAGCTACCATGTGCCTGCTGTGAGCCCAGCCACACCCTGGCCTTGGAAGTAGGAGTCAAAAAAGGCCATACGTGATCACCACCCCAACTCCTCACCCAGTGGAGAAATCTTGCAGGAGTGAGGCCCTGGGTATCCTGGGACCTCACCGTCCCAGTCTGTCTGCCAGAGGCGTTGAGGGAGTTTGGGGCTCAGCTTTGGTTCCAACAGGCCTGGGTGTGGATTCTGGCTCCAGGATGGCCATCCCCCTGGCAAGCCAGGAAAGCATCTCTCAGGGCAGGCTTTAAGGAGGGGCTGGTGTGCTGCCCTGGGGTCTGTGGGGGAGCTAAGCCATTATCTTCTACCTGCTGACCCTGGTGCTTGGTCTGGAGTGTCCCCACTGCCCAGAGCATCTCTGAGCAGATGTTTTATCTGGGACTGTGCCTAATTTCCTTCCTCTCCCCAAGTAGACTGGTTGTGACCTTGTGGGGTCGGGGTGGAGACAGCCCCTGAAGGTGCTGGAGGAGATTCCTGGGCAATGGTGCAGGCCGCCCTCAGCACCGGGGATCTGGCCTCTCCACGCCCACTTCCACCATTCCCACCACCCCTACCGCTCGTGCAGGTCCCTAGCCCACAGCTGAGGGCCTGGCCCTTAATCAGTGCCACAGATAGATGTGTAAGAAGACTTTGTCCTTAAGCAACCCTTCTGACGATCTCCTCTCCAGGACTGAAGACAGGGTAGGGGTGGGGAGAAGCAGAGGGGTGTGAACTGAGGCTCTTGCAACCTGGCAGAGTTGGGGTTAAGGCTGGGTTGCTTGCCTCTGAGCTGATCTGAGCCAGCACTGCCCCGTGTGCAGATGCAGGGGAGGGGCAGCGGGGGGCCTGGAGGGGCCAGCGGCTCCCCATAGAGCTGTTCTGTGCCCGGGTCCCTGCCAGACCGCTGCCACAGCTGCCAGGGAGCCTCTGCCACCACTGCTAGAGAGCCTCTACCACCAGCCGGCTTCTCAGAGCAGGCATTCGTTGCCGTCGGCCGTCCCCAGGAGGGCAGACTTGGGGCAGGGCCTTCGCCACTTTTGAGCTTTGATCAAGATGTGGTAAGCTCTCTCCCTAAGCCCCACACGTCCTTCATAAAGGGAGGCTGGTACTAGTGGGACCAGCTCAGCTGCCTCCCCAGTGCCAGGAGCCTGCTGGAAAGGTAGGGTGTGAATGCATGTAATTTTGCAAGTTGTCTTTGAGCCCTTTTGGCTGGCAGAGGCAGAGTAACTGCTTCAGCTAACTTCTATCTACTGAATGTCTCCCTTACTGCGTGCCTGGTACCTTATTCTCTGTCTGTGAGATTTTTGAGATGAGACCAGAGGGGTAAAGTGACTTGTCCAAGGTCATACAGCTGTCAAGAGTATGAGTCAGGATTTGGACCCAGGTCAGTCCAGCACCAGAACTCCCCTTTGGGCCCTTTCCCTGACTTGTTTGCTGGGGACCCTGGCTCCTGGGAGGTTATGATTTCATTTCAGAGCTCTTCATTGGGAATTAAGGAGGTTCTTTAATGATCTGCTGGCTTGCCTTGTGCTTCTCCGTTTCTGAAGCCCTCAGAAGTTTGCATAGACCCAGAACCCCATTGCAAGGACCCCCACCTGCCTCCAGGCTGATACAGAGCGAAGCTGGTGTGATTCTAAGGGGAGGGAAGAATCTGAGGATCATGGAGGGTCTCAGTGCCAGCATGATGAGTTTGAATTTTTGTCCTAAGGTAGGAGGGAGGCAGGTAAGGTTTTTGAGCAGCGGTATGATATGGTTATGTCTGTGTATCAGGAACATAACTTTGGTATCAGTGTAAACACTGGTTAGAGCAAGGAGACCTGTGAGGAGACTGGTGTGGGAGTCTGGACAGCACTTGGTGGTGGCTGGACCAGGCCAGGCCAGGGGGGTGGAGAGGAGCGGTCAGGTTTGGGAGGTGTTTAGGAAGTAGTCCCGATAGAACCATCTTGCTAGATCGTGAAGGTCTAGAGTCAGGAAACTGGACCAGCAGAGGGCTCTTGGAGTGGAGCCATGGGTCTCAGGGCCATCTCCACTGGAAATGTGCCCTGGGGCTCTGCTTCTGCCCCCTTGAAGTCAAAATACTTCTGACCAGGGCCCCCTTCCTCCCATTCTCTCCTTTCCTGGGTTTTGACAGCTATGCCTCTCACTACCCACCTTCCATGTGCCCTGAATCAGCAAATGATAGGGCAAGGTGGGGAAGTCCCACTCCCCCCAGCCTGTGCCACCACTTGGTATTCTGAACTGGTCTATGCCCAAGGAGAAGGCATAGGATGTGCTAGAGGAGAGGAGGCTAGTTGATGCTGAGGGCTGGGTCCCCCTGCCAGGGGAATATTTACAAACATTCACAGCTGCTCTCTTGGCAACACCAGCACCACTGATTCCCTTGGGTGCTGTCCCCGTCCCTCCTGCCCCCCATGCCCCATGCTGCTGCAACCAAGAGAGCCTCCTGGGGGCATGGAAGGAGGCAGCCATGGCTGGGACCCCAGGGACGGAGAAGGAGTGGAGGTCAGAAGAGGCCAAGGTCCTGTGAAACAATGAGATAAGACCAGACTCCCAGGCCCAGGCTCTGCTCTGCCCCAAGCCAAAGGCCTGGTGGCACAGGCTGGCTCTGAGATCCATGTCCTCAGAGGACCTGAATTTGCAGCTCTCCACTCCAGTGGCTCCTGGCGGTCTGAAGGGCATCTCATGGTATGTGCAAGCACCCGTGACTGTCTGAGGTTGGCAAGCCTGTAAGAATGACACCCTCTGGTTGCTGCCCAGCCAAGAAGGGGCACAGGCTCAGCCTTAGGACTAGAGGAGCTGCAGTCACTTCAGGCGCCTCCTTAGGGCTGGGCACCTAAATAGAAGCCTGAGGAGGAGTGGGTGGCCAAGCCCTTTTCCCACCACCCTCCAGTGTCCTAGGCGAGTGGGCTTCCTGGAAGAGAACCCAGCCATGGGAGGATGGCAAGTTCATAATGTAAGGCCAGGAGGGAGCCCACCTGTGGTATGTGTGGTGAAGAGCAAGTGACTGGCCTGACTGGCTGATCCCTGCTTACAGGCTCTGGTGGCCCCTACCCCCTGCAACCTGCCTGGGCTCTTCTGAGCAGGCCTAAAGATGGTTTTCTGTGGGTTCAGCACTGCTGCAGAGGAGAGCATGGGTTTGGGTATGGATGGTACAGTGTAGGCAAGGGTTAGGGTTGTGATGCAACACGAGGCAGTGGTTTGGGAGGCCATAGTCGTCTGGGGCTCGAGTCCTGGCTCCGCTGCTTGCTCACTGTGCCCCTGTGAATGGCAGGTGACTTCTTCAGTGGAGCCTGTATGTCCTCACCTTATGATGAGTACATGGAGCTGTCATGAGGGTCGAGCGGTACAGTGTGTAGGCATGGGCTCCCACATACTAGCGATTCAGGAAGTTTAGGCAAGTTCTCTTCTTCCCTCTTCTGGAAACTGTGATACTTTGGTAATGGCCGAAAGCTCTGCACATCTGGGAAACCAGCCTCAGACTTGTGGCACTGACCCTCGTACAAGATTTCACGGGCTCAAGACTTTATTTCCCGAGAGAATATTTAGTTTGCTAAGTGCTCCATGGTCTCTCTCAGCTCCAGCCTTCCCTCTGCTTGGGACACCCTTTCCACTTTATCCTTCAGTCTCAGCCTCAATACCACTTCCTGCCAGAAGCCTGCCCTGACTCTCCGTACCTGAGTTGGGCATCTTCTCTGGTTGCCCATGCACAGCCCAGACTGCACTCACGGCACCACCCACTGCCTCATGTATTTCCCCCGTAAGATTGCGGGCAGGCCCACATCTGGCTTGTCCCAGTGCCGAGCACTGAGCTAGCTCGGAGCAGAGGCCATATGCGGGTCTGCTAGGTGAATGGGTAGGTGGGTGGGTGGGTGGGTGGATGCCTTGGCCATTCTTGTCTGTGCTCTGTGACAACCCCAGCATTGCAACCAGTGCCCACTTTCGGCTGTAGCTTAGGGCCTGTGAGCAACTGCCAAGGGCCAGGGACTGGTGGTAGTAAGGCATCCTTCCGGGGTTTTCTCTAAAACCTTTGGGACCACCTACTTGAGCCTTAGAGCTGAGCTGGGACTTCTTGGGCCTTGGCTTCCTAGCCCATGGAGTCAGCTCAGTCCATTAGAGGAAACCTCATTCAGCTCTCAGAGCTCACCCCAGGAGCTGGTGGGCATATCTAGATTTTCCACTACGTAGTGAGTCATTTATCTGATGGGCCTGGCTGTGACTTAGCCTGCCATTTGCAGCTTAAGGAAGTAAATCTCCCAGGAAAGCCAGCTGGCCTCCTGCCAAGGGTCCTCCCCAGAGCAGTTTTCCTTGGTGAATTCACTGTGGTCCATAGCCTGCCCTCTGCTGATGCAGAACCTTAATTTGACCAGTATGCCAGGAGTGGTTTGTTCCTGTGGAATGGCCTCAAAACTGATCCAGTTCAAGGAGGCTGCTGGTAAAACTGGATTTCCGGCTCAGGGACTCAGTGAGAATGCTCTGGCTGGCTGGGGACTCACTTCTCTCACCCAGAGCCTGTAGGTGGTTGATGAGTGTTCCCCGGACTCAGACAGCCTGTCGTGCCGTCCGTAGAGCATAAACTCCTGTGGGTCCGTACTACTTGGGTTCAGCCACCTCTGTTCAGTGGTTATTCCTACCTGGGCTGAGCAGCCCCCTTGGTCTGACAGGCATACCTCTAGCCATCTCTTTAGTCCTAGCATGCCTCCAGCTATGCCAGATCCAGTATGAGGAGCTTTACATGCCTGAGTGATAATGTCCCCATTTTAAAGATGGGGAAGAAGAGATCTAAAGAAGTGGGGTATGCTCAACCTAGCATAGCTCATAAGTGAAGGAGAAGGGACTTGAACTCTGGAGCTTTGCCTGCTTACTCTACAATGGCTTTGCACAGCCTTGACCTCATTTTTGGTGTGGTGATGTTACAGTTCAGCACAAATGCCACTTATTGGGAGTTCAGCAGATCTCTCTTCTCTTAGGGGTCAAGCAGTTGCTGTTTGGCTCATATCCCGTGGCTGCAGAGTAGCTGTTGTTGGGTTTCTCATTCTTTCCCAAGAAGGGAAACAACAGCCATGCACCCAAAGGTTGGGGATGGAAGGCCAGTGACTGTCAGCCTGGAGCCCACACAGTCCTCCTTGAGCTGGCAGACCTATAGGTGTCATACAGCACTTCTAGCTTTAGGCCCTTCAGGTGGACAGTAACAGCAAGAAGGCCCCAGTGGGGATAAAGTATCCACCTGGCCCTCCCTGGCTACCTTCCTCAGTCCTAGGCAAAGTGCAGACCCCTGAGCCCAGCTGGCCATATGTCTGTTCTGCCAACACTACTTGACTTAGCAGCTAACAGGAGGACATGGTAGCACCTGGGGACTTCCCTCTTTGAACCAAATTCAGCCACCAGTGCTTCTCACAGGAAAGCTCCCACTGCCTGCCTCAGGGCATCCTCCATGTGCCCCTGTAGGCCCACTGTGGCCACTTGGACTACAGTGGTGAGCGTGGCACCCAGACCACCATATGCACTGTGACGAGGGATTCTCGTTACCCCTAGGAGTGCACACAGCACTTTGCTGAGCCCTTTCTCTCCGAGCCTTCATTCCTTTCCCTTCCCACCAGCTTAACTCCTGCTCCCCTCTGGCACCTCCTTTTTCCTCTGGACATTAGCAGATGGGATCCCAGGGAGGACAGCACAGGCCTAGTTAATGGTGGGGCTAGCTCTTCTTCTTGGGTCTTGGTCTGTGGTGGTGCAGAGCTGCAGTGCAGTCTGGGGTCAGAGAGCAGTGCCCAGACCTCACCCTGGCTGCTCTTGGGAACTCTGCTATTCCTCAGAAAGATGGCCCCAGCATCACCTCTGGCGCTGGCAGGCCTTTGGCTACAACTTTTCTTCAAGGAGACCCCATGGTGGGCCAGGATGTGGGCCTAAGGGGACTCTGCTGTGTGTCATCCACTGGACCCTTGTCAGGTAGGTCATTGTCCTCAGATCTTGAGGGCAAGAAGTGTCGGTCAGGGCTGGTCTGTGGGCTCTGCCACCTCGCTTTCTCTGGGTCCCTTAGGGTGAGAGCCTGGTGCTGGCAGCTTTGAGGTGGAGTGGAAGGAGTTTGCATCCCTTCACCCGCAGTCGTTCTGGGCACTGTGCTAGGCACACCTGCTGCCCCTCTGTCCAGTCCACGTCTCAGGAGCAAGGATAAGCAAAATGCTATGACCACACAGGAGAGGCAGTACACCCGGGCCCTAGGGCTCAGGAGGTGTTAACTCCTAAGGAGCTGTCAGAGCACGTTCTACTCCTGAAAGATGTGGAAGTACGTGTCAGGCAGGGCCCAGGGCCTGAGTGTATGTTTCTCAGGAAAACTGGGCCGGATATCTGACTGTCAGGTATGACTACTAAGGGCTCTCTGGCCTGTCACCGGGAAAGGCCCTTCCAGGCACCCAGCTTTCAGGATACACTGTGTTGCTCCAGGAGGCTGTACACCCCAACTCGCTCGAGGCCTGGCCAAGATCAGTGTGTTGCCTGTGATGCAAGACAGGTGGGAGGAGAGGCCCAGGACTGCTCCCTTGCCTCCTGTCAGGGCTCCTCCTTCACCTGCCTCTTGTTTCCTGCAGAGTTCATCCTCTCACTTCTGGAGAAGATGCAGACTCAGGAGATCCTGAGGATGCTGCGGCTGCCCGAGCTGGGCGACTTGGGCCAGTTTTTCCGCAGCCTCTCAGCCACCACCCTCGTGAGTATGGGTGCCCTGGCTGCCATCCTCGCCTACTGGTTCACTCACCGGCCAAAGGCCTTGCAACCACCGTGCAATCTCCTGATGCAGTCAGAGGAGGTGGAGGTGAGCAGGGTGTGAGCCGTTGGGCTGTGGGAAGTAGTAGGCGGGGGACAGGCATCGTGAAGGAAGAAGCCAAACTTGTGGCTTGTTTGACCTCACATGGCCCAGAGAATCTCCGTTTCTCCCGGCAGCCAGCCAGTAAGCCCAGAAGTGGCCCTGGGCGGGCTCTCCTACTAGATGCTCCTCCCGCCTCTCCCAGTAACCAAAGCCTGGGGCTAGACTGACCTTGGCTTTGCCCTGGGCCTCTGGTTTGCCTGCTTCTTGGGTAGGGTGCCTTGGCTTACAGTTGCCTCAGTAGGTGGTCTAAGCATGTGCTCAAGGGGCTGCCAGGTAAATTCCCTCCCAGATTCTCCCTGTGCCCAACCCTGGTCCGGAGCTGGGACCCAGAGCTGGGCCCACCCAGGGCCCTGCCCTCCCAGAGCACACGGTTTCACAGGTAGAGCCACTGAGGGAAGAAGGGATGGTGTCCCAGCCTGGACAAGGGTGTCCCAGGCTCTGTCTAGAAGGACCAGTAAGATTTCTTTCTTAAGTTTATGGAGTTTATTTTGCCTTTTTTAAAAAACTTTAATTCCGTTTATTTTGAATAGATAATATAGTCACACAGTTCTAAAGCAACCAAAGGACATAGACTGAATAGCTTCCACCTTCTTCCCCTTGCCTCTAAGTTCTCTTCCCCTGAGAACTGTGTTAGCAGTTGTCCACAAGCAAATGTATAGATGTCTGCCCACCTTTTAAAATGATAACATACCACATACACCGTGCAGCACCTTGCTTTTGCTCTCGATGGTATGTCGTGCAGGTACCGATCAAAAGCATGACAGAGTTTGGCCTTGTGGAAGAGGGCTCAGGTCGAGATAGGGCTGGGATCTTTAGGGCATTTTTCCAGCAGAGGGAATGATGTGTGCAGAGGTGAGAGTGTGTGATAACACACCTGGTGCCTTTGGGAAATGGCGATTCATGTGGTGTGGCTGGGAGGTGGAGAGGGGCTGCGGACGCGTCAGTAGCCTGTGGTTACCAGCAGCCATGGGTTTGCAGGCTGGCCGTGCCTCTTACTAGCCTGATGGTTCTCGGCAGTTTCTTAACTCTCTGAGCCTCAGTTTCCTCATGTGTCAAGTGTGCAATAAAAAGAGTATCTGCTTCCTAAAGTTATGGTAAGGATTTGGTGAGATGATGCAGAGAAAGCACTAAGATGAATTATTTTTGGTAAGCTTACAGTTACAACTCATCTGGAGAGGCCAGCAAGGACAAAGCCCCATTAACTGGGCAGGGACCCTTGGGGATGGACAGCCTGGATTTATTTGAGGCTGTCAGTAGTAGGAGAGACAGGGCCAGTTTTTGCTGTGGCTTTGGCAGGGGCAGGCATGAGGAGGCAAGTGGGGCTTCTGGGCTGGAGGTGACAGTGGTCTGGATGGGGTCAGGTTGAGTGCCACAGAGTGAGTCGCCTCACGGGTCTGGCTGGGAGGACAGGGCATGGACACAGCTAAGGCCTCCCTTCCTGGGGAGGCTGGAGCCCTCCCTTGCTTCATCCCCCAGGAGTGTAGGAATCTGGAGTGACTGTAGTGAAGGAGGAAAAGAGAGAGTGGTAGGAAATGAGATGAGAGAGGTAAGAGGGGCCCAGATCATAGAGCGCCTGGTAGCATTTACTCTGTGTGCTACACGGTAGGAAACAATTCATATCATGTCACTCACCCTGGCTTAAAATCCTTCCCTGCTCCCCGTTGCCCTCAGCCTAAAGCTCAGACTCCTCACCTTGATCTGCAGCCTCTCTGGCCTCCTCCATTTACCACTTGGAATGGCATGAATTGCCTACAGCCTCCCAGGTGCCTCCTGCCCCATGTGTTTGCACTCCCTGTTGCCTCTGGTGAAACCGCCATTCCTTGTTCCTCCTTCTTCCCAGTAAACCCTTTTGTTTAAAAAAAATTTTTTTTTCTATTTCTTTCTTTCTTTAATTAATTAATTTATTTTGGCTGTGTTGGGTGTTTGTTGCTGCGCATGGGCTTTTCTCTAGTTGTGGCAAGCGGGGGCTACTCTTCGTTGCAGTGCGCGGGCTTCTCATTGCGGTGGCTCCTCTTGCCGCGGAGCACAGGCTCTAGGCGCGTGGGCTTCAGCAGTTGTGGCGCACGGGCTCAGGAGTTGTGGCTCGCGGGCTCTAGAGTGCAGCCTCAGTAGTTGTGGCGCACAGGCTTAGTTGCTCCGCGGCATGTGGGATCTTCCCGGACCAGGGCTTGAACCCGTGTCCCCTGCATTGGCAGGCGGATTCTTAACCACTGTGCCATCAGGGAAGCCCCCTCTTTGTATCCTTCAAAACCCAACTCAGCGGCCACTCTCTGACATACCTGCCCACTGAGCCCCTTCTGTCCCTGGCACACAGTCTCTTGCTGTCTCATTTCTGTCCCCCTGAGTGCTGACCAGGTCTGACTGTATCTGTCCCCAGATTCCCACAGAGGTCCTGCATGGGCCTGGTGCTCAGGAAGCACTGGCCAAACAGAACTTTCCACTGCAGAACAGCTGAGTGCTGCCTGTGGTTTTGAGTTTGGCTGTTGGCTCTGTGACTGTCACATTTTTCCTCAGACCTGATGTTCCAAGAGGGGTAGCGGACCATGGGCCAGCCCAGTGCAGCCCAAATAGTGCTCAGAGAAGAGGTGGAGCCGTGATACTGGAGAGTTCTGGGTTTGGGGAGCCTGAGGAGGGGTGGCATGTGGAAGGGAAAGAGGCAGGAGAAGCCCAGCTCCTTTACCCCGCCCCCAGCACAGATGGTGTTTGCTATAGTCCCGCTCTGGATCCATACCACCGAGGGCCCGGGCATCTACTACGCCATTCCCTCCACTGCCTTTCTAGGCCTCTTTTCCCAGCCAGTCCTCCAACTCATCACACTGTTATGTGAATGATGGATGGCAGCCTTCTTAGCTAAAGACAGCTCCCAAATGATTCTTAACCTACGTGCATAGCAGCAACACCTTGGCAGGTTGGTCCTGATGCAAGGGGCAGCCTGACTCTAGCCAACACTCCCCACTCCGCTGTATGAGTGAACCACGGGTGTGTATGAACAGTAACTGAAGATTCTGGGCATTTAGTGTATGCTGCCTGGTGTGTGGGTGCTGTGTGTGTGTATGTGTGTGGGAGACCAGTGTACTGGGCCCCTGGGCATGAGCCACCTGTGTTTGAGTGTGGATGCATACAGGTCCAGTGTGTACAAGCCACGTGTACATGAATGTGTGTGGAGTTTGTGTGTGTACAGCCCAGGTGTGTGTAGGCCATGTGTGTGAGTGCACACAGAGTGTGTCCCAGCTCCAACTATGTGGCCCGGGTGTGTATCCAAGCCATGTACAGCCTGGTGCATGCTGGTGCCCTCTCCTGATACCCGTGCCTGCCTGCATCAGCCAGCTTCTCTGGCCTGTGCTTGGCTCATAGGACAGTGGTGGGGCCCGGCGATCCGTGATAGGGGATGGCCCTCAACTGCTCACCCACTACTATGACGATGCCAGGACCATGTACGAGGTGTTCCGCCGTGGACTTAGCATCTCAGGTGAGAGGGGCCGTGGGGGTGTGGAAGGGCTGTGGCAGGGGTTGAGCAGGTGCAAGGGTGTGGGTGAGCAAGCATGGTTCCAGGGGTATGGCAGGCGAGTCACGCCTGGTTCAGAGGAGAGAAGCCATTCTTGGCCCTCCTGCCACCCAGTCAGATGAGTAGCTGCATTATGAGGCCAAAGGGCTGACCTCAGCTTTATTACAGCCCTGAGAACTGCTGACCTTAAGCTGTCTCTTTGCTCATATTCTATATCTCCTATTGGCAACCCCTCGTGAGCCTTGAACTCACAGGCTACTGGCTGGCATGGTTCTGAACCTGAGCCTCCGAGATGTCTGGGTGATCCATGGCGTGGGGTGAAGGGAGTTGTCACAGAGAGGCAAACTGCCACCTCTGCCCAGTGGCCCCCAGGTCTCCATGTCTTCTTGGGGCTGCATCACACAGGTCATTTTGGGAACTAGCGCTGTGTCAGTTCCCATTCCTGGGACTTCCTGATCTCCCTGGGGAGATGCCATGCTTGTGCACTTTAGGCCTTCTTGGACTTCAGCAGGTTAGACAGACAGCTGGGGAGCAGTTCACTTGGCCCATGGACCGCCTCCCAGGATGGGATATTCATCCAGGTGTCTGATGGGCAGGTTCAGTGGCTCCCACACCCTGCCCTCCTCCCTGGCACAAGGCCTGCTTATCTCTATGTAGGGAATGGACCCTGTCTTGGCTTCAGGAATCCCAAGAAGCCTTATCAGTGGCTGTCCTACCAGGAGGTGAGTAATAAAAGACAGGCCCCACCCTGACCACCCACACAGACCTGGCACTTGGTTGGGGGGGGCGCTTGTGGGCACCCTGGAGGCTCTCAGAGAGTCATTTTTTTCCTTGCCTGGAGTGTCTGCCAAACTCCTGGCAGCAACCTCTCAGGACTTCCAGCATCACTGGGTAGGGAGTTGGGGAGCTCCCTCAGACCGTAGAAAACCCACCTGGGGATCTCCCTTCCCTGCTGAAGAGTCCTTGCTTTCCCATCACTGCCCCATGTTTGTGTGCAGGTGGCCGACAGGGCTGAATTTCTAGGGTCTGGACTTCTCCAGCACAATTGTAAACCATGTACAGATCAGTTTATCGGCATTTTTGCACAAAATCGACCAGAGGTGAGCACCCGCCTTAACTGGTTTTAGAGGCATCAGTGGAACACAAGCTTGGGTACTGTAGAACAGCCCTGCTCCCGCTGTCTGTAGGGCCTGGGACAAGAGGAACACTGGAGATCGTTGGTCCATGCCATCCCCCACTCCCTTGGCTCTGTCCCTCATCAGGGGTGGACATTCCAGCCAAGTTCCACCTACACCCTACCTAGCTGTCCAAACAGTGGCTCCCTGAGCCATGGGGGAAGAAGGACCTGGGGAAGAAGGCCATGCAAACCCCGGAGGTGGGCCTGGGGTTATTTTGAGTCCCGTAATTCCCTGGGGCAAGCAGGTCTAGAAGACCGTGGGGGAGCAGGCTCAACGGGTCAGCTTTATGGATCCCTTGCCTTGTGCGGAGCGCTCTCGGCACAGGACCCCGATCAGGGAGCCCCGTGCCTAAGGCCTGAGGGCAGTGCAGCCCTGCTGTCTGCTCTGTGCTCCCCCTTCCCCCCAACCTGTGTGTCTCCACAGTGGATCATCACGGAGCTTGCCTGCTACACATACTCTATGGTGGTGGTCCCGCTCTATGACACCCTGGGCCGGGGGGCAATCCGCTACATCATCGACACAGGTGAGCCCAGCTGCCCCCTCCTGCCCCTGGTAGCCAGCCCCACCTCCTCCTCCCAGCCCTTTTCAGCTTATGCTGATTGTTTGACACTAATAAGCACTTTGCTTCCGCTCTCAGAGAACGCTGGGGGCTTCCACTTTGGCCCTTGAGTTGGCTTCCTGAGTCCAGCTGTCCCCAGTTGGACTTCACCCAAAGGCTCCTTCCACAGGGTAGGGCTGCCAAGAAGGAGCCTCTGTACCAGCCTCCACGTAGGCTGCCAACCCTCTGAGTTCACTTCAGCTTGAGGAAGATGCTAGGGGGTGGTAAATATCTCAAACAGACCAGGGACGATGGGGCTGAGCCTGAAGAAAAGGAATGCTTGGAATCTACCCCGGGAGATTCCCTGGTCTTCTGCCCTTGGCTCCATCCAGGCTCTGTGCACTTTCCTCTGGACACAATACATGTCCCACATGGCCTGTCGTATGTATTTATTTACACTCAAGCTTATGTGGCACACACAGCCCATGGTTCCACTGCCTGGCATGTGCTGCCCACGGTCACAGCCTGTGCCCACACAGCCTGACTCTCCTTGGTGGTCCCTGCAGCCGACATCAGCACTGTGATCGTGGATAAACCTCAGAAAGCCGTGGTTCTGCTGGAGCACGTGGAGAGGAAGGAGACACCAGGGCTCAAGCTTATCATCCTCATGGAACCATTCGAGGAAGCTTTGAAAGACAGAGGGCAAGACTGCGGGGTGGTCATTAAGTCCATGCAGGCTGTGGAGGTGAGGGTCTGCTTCTGGGGTGTTTCCTGGCCACAGCTGGCTGGCCACTGAGCCAGAGCTGCTGGTTATCTGCCCATCTTATGCCCTAGGTTGGATGTTTTGGGCCATCAGGGTGTGTCAGGGTTCAAACAGGGCAGGCTTCACAAGGGCTGGTGGTGGGTAGTGGGGTTGGTACCCACAGGCATCCTCTTCGAGATGGGCTCAGTTATTTGGCACAGTTAGTGACACAGGCACCAACAGGTAGATGGTGGTGCCAGCCTGCCCCAGAGCTACCCCCACAGCCTCTGGAGCCTCCTCATTTCCATCTAACAGCCAGCCTGTCAGCCTGAGGACTGTAGTAAACTTGAGGTCCAGAAGTCTTGGAGAGGTTCTTGCGGTTGTGTCCCAGACCCCCAGCAGCCAGCAGAACCAGTTTTCCTTTGCATGGCCTCCCCAGAGACATAGGCTGGTGGCAGCTTATGGCCTGCTGGAGTGACCCAGGACATCCTCCGGGGCCTCAGGCCTTTCGCTCAGTAGCAGCTGACCCCCACTGTGCCCTCGTGGATCGAGGCCTGTGGGCCCTCCATTTCTCCTGTCTCCCTGTCTGCTCTTAAATGTACCCACAAAGCCATGGAGGGCCTGTGCCCCTCCATGGCTTTAGGGGCCACACCTAAGCTGGCAGCCCCCATCTGCCCCTCCAGCCCTGACCACTTAGTTGCAAGCCCGGGACACCTAGCCACTGTGTCTTGAGCATGCATCTAGACGTACCGTGGGCCCCTCAGGCTGTCTCCCCCTTGTGCATGTGCACAGTGCTTAGCCTCTTCCTGGGCCCCAGGCCACTGTCTGTGATGTGTGGGTGGCCAAGGCCTGAATGTGTATCTGAGGAGAGACCGCTGAGGTGGTGTCTCTGCGCCGGCTACGTCTGGGCAGGGAGTCTGGGACTCTGGGCTTGGCGCAGGAACAGGGCATACTGTGCTGAGTTTATTTTGATTGATTAGAACTTTCGAGCATTTAAAAACCGTGTTTTCCTCTTCCAGGACTGTGGCCAGCGGAATCACCACGTTCCTGTGGTAAGCTCATCTGCCAGCAGGTTTTGACTGAGCACTGTGGTGTCCAGGGCACGTCCTCACAGACTCCCTCGCTGTGCACAAGGCTCGGTAGAGTAGCCAGAGTAGCAGCCCCGTGTTAATAAGCAACTCAGGAAATGTCCCCTTGGGGCACCCAGGACGACCTGGAACGGGAGTCAGACATTGGGAGGGAGGAAAAAGGGCAGCCAATCCTGGACACCCTTGGGTCTCCAGTAACTTTTTCTTTGGGAGGTCTTATGTTTTCCCTTTCGATGTAGCAATCTCTCCCGAGGATGGGATGGACAGGAGCAACAGACCTGGAAGTGGACCCCTTGTGGCATCTGCTGTCTTTGTTCATCTTTGCTCTCTGAACTTTTCTGTGTGTCGTTCCCTGAGTGATCCTCCCTGGGCTCGAGTCACCAGGGAGGGTCACAGCCCCTGGGAGGGCCTTGTAGGGGCTGTGAGCTTTCTCACACACAGGCCTCAACAGGTCAATCCCTGCTTCCCAGGGCCCTTCACCATGAGTAGCCCCTGATGTGTCCCCACTTCCACATACTGTGCCCCAGCCTTAGAGAGCTGCTCTCTGGCCCCACAGCATGCCGTCTCTTGTGCCTCTGACAGTGCCCAGGCTGGTTCCTCTCCCAGAATGCCCACCGTCACTTCATCTGGAGAGATCTTGCTTGTCCTTCAGTCTCAACTCATGTCACCTCCTCTGGGAAGCCATCCTCTACATGCAAGTGGTCATGGTGGGCTCCTCCTGGTGACCCCAGGACTATGTGCACAGTGCCAGGGCAAGGGCCTGATGCAGAGCAATCTTAGTGACAGAGTGGGCAGCTCAGTTCTTGGGTTACATTTTCTGTTCCCAAGCCTAAACCCAGACACTCGGGAGAAAGTGGGAAGGAAAGAGGAAGTGAGAACGGTGAGATCCTTGATAGAGGCCTGGGTATGGCCACTGCAACCCAATCCCATTAGAATTCAGCTCAGCCTCAAGTAGGCGAGGCAGCAGGAGCATGTGTGAGGTTGGTGGGACAGATGGACGTCCATGTCCGGTTAGGTTTCCTTGGTTTTTCTTCCTCTTTCCTGGGGACTTGCCTGCTCACCTTTCCAATGACAGCATGCAGGGCCATGCACATGTGCCGACACATGCCTGCACCCTCACACAGTGCACACACGGGGGTGTGCACAGAGGGGCTGGCTGGTGGAGGGGCCCAGGCTGGGCACACTGGGTCTCTTTAACACACTCCTCTTCTCACCTCTGCAGCCCCCGAAACCCAGTGACCTCTCCATTGTGTGTTTCACAAGCGGCACGACAGGTAAGCAGAGGCTCCTAGCCCACCAGCCAGGGCCACCTGCACCCTTCCCTGGCAGCTTTGGCAGGGTGACTGAGACATCTCCGGCGCCCTCTGTGGGATGGGCTGAGCCTTGTCCTGTGCCTGGCTCCAGACGCTGGGTCCTTCCTGCTGCTCCCAGTGGCCAACGCGAGGCAGCATGGGGCGGCTGGACGTGAATGGACGGTGTGGACTGGGGGTGTCTGGGGGCGTGGGTGCTACAGACTTCCTGGAGCTGGGGCCAGCAGTGGGCTGGGCAGCTGGGTCACGTCATTACTCTGAGGAGGGGCTCTCGCTTCTCTGCTTTCCTGCCCCTGCCTGGACTTGGTGTCAGGGACTGGGGAAGGAGTGTGGGATTTGGTGTCTGAGAGCCTGGTTTTGAGTCTCATCTCCACCACTTGCTGGGGGGCCATGAGCCGGTCCCTTAACCTCCCTGCCACCGCTGTCCCCAGTTTCTTTCTTTCTTTTTAAAATATTTATTTATTTGGCTGTGCCGGATCTTAGTTGTGGCACACGGGATCTTCAGTTGCAGTATGAGGGATCTAGTTCCCTGACCAGGGATAGAACCCAGGCCCCCTGCATTGGGAGCACGGAGTCTTAACTGCTGGACCACCAGGGAAGTCCCTGTCCCCAATTTCTTACCTGGGTGGTTAAAGGTGCCAAGTTGGAGGTGGAAAAGTGTGTGAAAGGGCAGTGCAGATGATCTGGGGCAAGATCATCTGCACAGATGATCTATGCCGTGGGCAAGGCTGTCAGGGAGAGGAAATGACGCAGTCCATGCCCGGTGCTGACAGAGGAACACGTGCATCAGTGTCAGTGTGAACAGCCAAAGAAGGCTTCCTGGGGGAGGCAGAACGCACCTGAGGAACATGGCTATAGGCACAGTACTTTGCAGCCTGCAGTGGCCTGTTCACCCTATCACTGTGTCACTGGGGCCTCAGCACGACCTGTGAGGCAGGCGGGGTGGGGACTGTCCAAGGGGGCACCAGCAGCAATTGGAGGCAGAGAGCTGGTGCCCTGTTCTCCCATTTCACAGCCCAGTGCTCTCCCCACTGCTGCCTCTCCATCTCATCTGATGACTCGGGAAGTCACTTGCCCTTGGCCTGAAGGGGCAAGAAGGTTCCAGCCTCTTTTCCAGACCTAGGGCTGGCCTGCCTTGATGATAGCTCTTGATGGGCAGTGACCTGGGGCTCCCCACGCCTTCCACAGATGGAACCTCCAAGGCAGTTGGCAGATCCTTGACCAGCCCCACAGGCAGGATAATCCTTGTGGGTAGATCACGATAAACATGACGTTATTGAATCAAAGTGGGTTTTTGCCATTAACTCAAGTGGGTCTGAGAATTTCCGCCTGACTGCTAAACCCTGTCAGAAGAGAAATAACACAGCCTTTGCTCTCCAGGAGCTGACATCCAGAGCCAGCCCAGAATTCAAAAATGCCCTTCAAGTTTATGTTGCTTTCTGTCAAGAGTTTCACAATGTGAAATTTTGGTGACATGTCCCTCCACCCTGGGTTTGGGGGCAGGTGACTACTGTGGCCTTTAGCTTTGGACCCTTGCTGTTCAAGAGTGCCCCCTGGCTTTTAACTGAGTCAGTTAGTCACAGCTGCTGCCCCTGTATCCGGAAAAGAACTTGATGATGCAGAAATGTGTTGTTGCCTAGCTGCAGAGGGCAGGCCTCATGTCCAGTGCTTTTTCAGACCATGGAGTCACAACTGGAAGTTGAGCCATCCTTCCCAGGCTCTATAAGGTGGAAGCAGAATTTATGGAGGCTAGAAAACAGGTTGTGATTTCGTGCCCAAACCTCCCACTCCAGAGGTATGGCTGGTGCCAGGGCAGAGCTGGGGGAGTGAGCAGGCCTCTTACCTGATGTTACCCTGCCTGGCTACACGTGTGGATTTCCTTGGCATTAGCCTAAGCCTGTGCTATGCCTCTGGTAGCCATCCTCTTGTCCAGCACATCACAGCTGTGGATACAGCTTCCCTTCCATGATAAGTGTCCTGGCCTCAGCTGCTTCAGGAGCCACATCGTTCTTTCAATGAGGAAAGATGGAAAATATGATCTGAATCTGACATTTGAATCATGATTCTGGTGGAATCATTCTGGGAAGATTTTTCTCTTGATGTGTGATGGAAGCATCTGTGGAAATTCCCAGAATAAGCCAGTGCTTTGGAGCCACTAGTTAGGCCAAGAAGGCCCTGGAGGAGGTGAGAGCTTGGGGTTTGTCTGTACTCAGGGATGGCTAATGGGTGGGTGTGTGGTTGGTTGTTCGTTTCAGAATAACCATCAGCTGGACTGAAATCGAACTGCCCTCTCCAAATAAAAGATAATTTGTGGGTATAACGTAGCCCAGTTTGGGGACTTGGGCCCCATGAATGATAGTTCAGATGTATCTTTATACGTTCATGTGCTACCCTCCCTTCCCAGAGAAGAAAATACAGTGGTCTTTTATTTTATTATTTATTTATTTATTTAATATATTTTTAGCTGCATTGGGTCTTAGTTGAGGCATGTGGGATCTTCACTGAGGCGTGCGGGATCTTTTTTTGTGGTGCGCAGTCTCCTCTTTAGTTGTGGCATGCGGGTTTTCTCTTCTCTAGTTGTGGCGCGCAGGCTCCAAGGCACGTGGGCTCTGGAGCTTGCGGCACGCGGGCTCTAGTTGAGGCGCGCGAGCGAGCTCAGTAGTTGTGGCACGTGGGCTTAGTTGCCCCGCGGCATGTGGGATTGAACCCACGTGCCCTGCATTGTAAGGCAGATTCTTTACCACTGGACCACCAGGGAAGTCCCTACAGTGGTCTTTTAAAACATATCCTTCCTAGTCTATGGGTTTTTAGCATTCTTTTTCTAATTTATGTAGATTCATTCATTCAGCTCATTTATTGAGCATCCACTCTGCATCAGACCTAGTGTTGGAGGCTGAGGACACAGGGATGGACAAGACATGGCCCTGCCCTCATGAGCACACAGCTCATGTCATGAGGCAGTTCACTGCCTCGAGGGTCTGCATCCCAGGGTGCATGGAGTGCTAGGCCACCAAGAGGTCAGGACAGCGGGACAGAAAGGATTCCAAATCTAAGCAGAGTCTTAAAGGATTGGCAGCTGGAGGAGAAGAGGAGGAAGGGCATTCTCAGCAGAGGGAACAGCATGTGCAGAGGACCAGCAGCAAGAAAGAAAATGTTTCTTTGAGGGAGAGTCGACTGAGGAAAAGAGAGGTCTGGTTGCAGGTCCTGGGAATCCTGACAGGAGAGGAATGATGGGGGCAGGAGTTCCAAATAAAGGCTGAGCAGGAGCAGCCAGAGAGGCTAGAGGAGAATAGAACCTGTCAGCATTGTCGATGGCTAAGCTGTACCCATAGGATGCTGCCACAAAAACACCTGCTGGTGCTCCTGGGACAGGGGAGGTTGGAAGCAGAAGCTGATTATGGTAGACTGAGGAGTGGATGGGAGGTAAGGATGTCAACTCAGCAAGTGTGGACAATTCTTTTAAGAAGCTTGGCTGTGTCACCAAAAGGCACGCTCCATAATGTTCCCAGCAACGCGATTTGAAAAGTCAAAGTCTGGAAACAACTCACATGCCCCTTCAGCAATAGAATGGTATATCTACAGATAGAAAATTATATACCTTAATGTTGAGTGAAAGAAAAAAGGCACAAAATATTGTGTGATTTCTTTTATATAAAATTACAAAACACGATAAAGGATTCTCTGGTTTTAGAAGTCAGGACCATGGTTGCCTTCCAGGATATTGGTGTCCTGGAATGCTGATGATGTTCTGTTTCTTGATCTGGGTACTAGTTGCCCAGGTAAGTTCACTTTGAAAAAAAAATCTGTTGAGCTGTATACTTATTTGGGCACTTTTCCATATGTATGTTATACTGTAAGAGAGAGTTTATTAAAAAAAAAAAAAAGATTAGCTGTGAAGGGATGACAGAGAGCAAGACTGGCAGCCGGTGGAGGCCGTGGGGTTGAGGGAGGGTGGGGATTTTGCTGTTTTCCTGGAAATACCTGAAAGTGTTTCTCATAGTTAGAGAGAGAGCCACTGATGGAGAAAGGGAGGTGAAGCTCAATGGAGCAAAGCCCCCAAAGCTTTGGTTTGGGTTGGGTGAGAGAGGAGGCTTCCAAGTGCCATGAAGAGATGACTGCCTGGGAGAAGAAGGGAGGAAGAAAGGATGCTGGGAGGCCAGGAGGATGGGGGACCTCCTCTGTGGAGATGGAGTCAGGGTCTTGGCCTAGGGGTGAGAGGCCTCATGAATGGACCAGAGTCTCAGGGGGTGCCGTGTGACAGTTTCTGTGAGGAGCACCTCTCTTGGGCTGGAGACTGTGAGCCTCAGGGGTCACGTTGTTAGAGGAGTGGAAAAGGTGGGCATCTAGATTGGCTTGGTGGGGTTATTAGAGTGGGGTGTTCCAGAGGAAGCCTGGGCGCTGAAGCACTCGGCAGGAGAGCGGCTGGGGTGAGGGACACGGGAGTCCAGCTTGGGAGGGAGGGATGAGAGGGAGGGGAGGGCAGGGAGGGTCAGGTGTCTGGAGTCATATGAAAGGGGCTCAGCCTGAGGGAGCTGGCTGGGTAAGTTCTTAGTGGTGGCACTGGGGCTGGGAGGCTGAGGAGGCGTGGAGGCCACTGGAACCAGAGTATCTCTTCTGTTCCAGTTGAGGCTGCCCAGGGAAGCCCAGTCATTTAGCTGAGTATGTAAATGCCCATCAGCCCTACGGCTGTGGCTGCTCAGGTGGGCTTTCTGGGAACATGCTTACCGTGACCTATGCATTTTACACCATTCCATTCAAGACTTGTGTGATCACATACATAAGACTACATCGTGGCACTCCTGCTGTGCAACTTTAGGAGAATTTCTTGACGTCTCTCAAGCCTCAGTTTCCTTGGATATTAAATGAATACATCTAATACCTATAGCATAGGGTTGTTCCAAGAAATAACTGAGCTGCCATGTATGAAATGCCTAGCACAATGCCCACATTGGTGTTCAGTAATTGGCTCCTGTGATAGCTATTATATGTATTCCTGCTAGTCCTCAAGTTTGATGTTTAAAAAATTGGTGGATATGGCATTGATGAAAGTAACACTCAATCCTAAAAAAGATTTGGGGGGCTTCCCTGGTGGCACAGTGGTTGAGAATCCGCCTGCCGATGCAGGGGACGCGGGTTTGTGCCCCGGTCCGGGAAGATCCCACATGCCGCGGAGTGGCTGGGCCTGTGAGCCATGGCCGCTGAGCCTGCATGTCCGGAGCCTGTGCTCCGCAATGGGAGAGGCCACGACGGTGAGAGGCCCGCGTACCGCAAAAAAAAAAAAAAGATTTGGGAACCCCTAGCAGGGAGATGAACACTCTATCTGCATTATACAACTTCCAAAGCATTTCTGTCACTGGTGTCTTTTATAACCCACCTTTGTGTGAAAGCGGAAACAAGCAGCCAGGGAGCCCTCAGCCAGAGGACCCAACACTGCTCCCAGCCCCTCTCCCACCCACTCCTACAGGAGAGACCTTGAGCTCAGCTTCACCCCACATCTGCTCCTGCTTGGAACCAACATCCATCCAGGGCAGATCTTCACCCAGTGAAATGCCCTCCTGCATATCAGCCATGGGTGCCCCACCCAGGAACACTGGCTGAAGCCAAAATGCTGTTTGCAGAATCTGAAAGTAGGGAAGTTTTTTTCTTTCGGTAGCTGAAGAGAAAATGAAGTGCAAGGATGGCGAGTTTATGAGTGGAAGTTGGGAAATGGACCATAGGTCTCATTCT
The DNA here is from genome assembly GCF_002837175.3 of Physeter macrocephalus. Classification (NCBI taxonomy): domain Eukaryota; kingdom Metazoa; phylum Chordata; class Mammalia; order Artiodactyla; family Physeteridae; genus Physeter; species Physeter macrocephalus. Next base: position 128,492,643 of record NC_041221.1, on the reverse strand, counting down.
GCTGAGACATCAGGGCCCGGGTAGCAGCACCTCTCACTGACGTTGCATCAGAATAGGAGAGAACCAGGGGACACGTCAGTTCTGCAACTTTGATGGCATGTAGGTCTAGCTAGGAATGCTTAGTCTGTTCTTCCACATGAGCAGCTTGGAAAAATAACCATATCATGTTTAAAACAAATGCTACCAGAGGTATGTTCTTGTCCTGAATCAGAGAAGTAGGCAGAGCCTTTCTGAAGGCTCATCTCTCACCTCCCGACTCAGACCTTGAAATCTTCTCCCAGGATTTGTTGTCAACGTGCACCTCTCCTTTATCCTTTGGGACCACATCTAGAGATGACTTGAGGAAATAATTTGAACATTTCTGGGAATATTAAAAAATTCTATAACTCACTAGAAGTTTACAGAATTTCATTTATATCCACAAGAAAACATTTGTTTCTAAAAGGTGTAAGCTTTTCTCATCATGTTGGAGAGGAAAAGGGCTTGTCTAACTAAGCAGAATTGAATAACTACTACCATTGTGTGTGTTCTGGCCTGAACTGAGTGGAGGCTTTAGAAATTTTTCATCAATGAAGACAAGTTTCTCTAGAAATTCTCAAACCATCCCCCCCTGAGATTATATTAGGTGTAAGTCAGCCAACCTAGCAGATCTAAAGCGGTATATCACAGGACCATATTTTGTGACAGTTCTGATTTCATACTTAGTATTTTGGGGGTGTTCCTTAGAAAATTCCAGAATTTGGGAATCCACGGGTGAAAATTTCTGGGTGATACTCTCAGAATAGTTTGTGGGTCCAGGGACTCTGTGGGATTTGTACATAGGAGACAATTCAGGGAAATTTCCTAACATGGGCCTGGGTTTTAGGAAAGATGCTGGGATGAAAGAAGGACAAGCAGTGAAACAAAGTGCATGGATCTTCTTTTCAAAAGGAGGATATTTTAATAGATACCTATTAGAAAATATAATTTTTAAAATCCTGTAACTTTCTGTGTCCTCAGAATCGCCTCTGCAATTTGCAATATGGGTGTAGGTGCCTGAGCACATGTTAAAACCCTGCCTACCACACATCTTGGTCAGAAAGAGATGGTGCCATTACTGATGCTCATCTCTGACAAATAGGTCACCAGTAGGTTGAGCATAAAGGCCTCACGGGGTATAGTTATGAGAGCAACTTTATTTTTGTCTCCATCTATTCTTTTAAACTTGCTTGGTGGGGATAGCTCTTTGTCTGCCCCTGGATAAAACTTAGGCATCTCATGCCTTATCTGGTCCCTCTCAGGTGAGTCCCATGGGGATTGTAAGTCACAAACACAATCTTAATTCAGAATTCCAAGTGTTGGTCCAAAATATGAGTCTGTCAAAAAAAAAAAATGAGTCTGTCCACTTCACTGCGACTTCCCTCCCCAGCCAGGGCTGGCTGCAGGCTTGGTGGGGAAGGCATGAGATCATGCCTTCCTCTCTTCCCGTCTGGTGATCCTCCTCCTCTTCCTCCAGCTTGCTAATGAAGGTTTCTGCCTTCTCCCACCAGATGGAAGTAGGGAGGGAGAATGATTTTGGGCAAAAGTTTACAATTCAATCTCCATTTCATGGACACTTTGAGGAGTTCTTCTCCTGAGGCTGGCAGTGCCCTTCCTTTGGTTGTCTGCTCCCCACTTCACATCAGCTTCTGTCTCTGGTATACACTGTATCGCTCCCCCCTGATTCTGGGGGGAAACCAGCCTGCAGATAAGATTCCTTTTTTTTTTTTAACGTCTTTATTGGAGTATAACTGCTTTACAGTGGTGTGTTAGTTTTGGCTTTATAACAAAGTGAATCAACTATACATATACATATATCCCCATACCTCTTCCCTTGTGCACCTCCCTATCCCACCCCCTAGGTGGTCACAAAGCACCGAGCTGATCTCCCTGTGCTATGCGGCTGCTTCCCACTAGCTATCGGTTTTACATTTGGTAGTGTATATATGTCCATGCCACTCTCTCACTTTGTCCCAGCTTACCCTTCCCCCTCCCCATGTCCTCAGGTCCATTCTCTAGTAGGTCCGTGTCTTTTTTCCTGTACTGCTGCTAGGTTCTTCATGACCTTTTTTTTTTAGATTGCATATATATGTGTTAGCTTACGGTATTTGTTTTTCTCCTTCTGACTTACTTCACTCTGTATGACATACTCCAGGTCCATCCACCTCACTCCAAATAACTCAATTTCGTTTCTTTTTATGGCTGAGTAATATTCCATTGTATATATGTGCCACATCTTCTTTATCCTTTCATCTGTCGATGGACACTTAAGTTGCTTCCATGTCCTGGTTACTGTAAATAGTGCTTCAGTGAACATTGTGGTACATGACTCTTTTTGAAATATGGTTTGCTCAGGGTATATGCCCAGTAGTGGGATTGACGGGTCATATGGTAGTGCTATTTTTAGTTTTTTAAGGAACCTCCATACTGTTCTCCATAGTGGCTGTATCAATTTACGTTCCCACCAACAATGCAAGAGGGTTCCCTTTTCTCCACGACCTCTCTAGCATTTATTGTTTGTAGATTTCTTGATGATGGCCATTCTGACCGGTGTGAGATGATATCTCATTGTAGTTTTGATTTAGGTGATACCTCATTGTAGTTTTGATTTGCATTTCTCTAATGATTAATGACGTTGAGCATTCTTTCATATGTTTGTCGGCATTCTATATATCTTCTTCGGAAAAATGTCTGTTTAGGTCCTCTGCCCATTTTTGGATTGGGTTGTTTGCTTTTTTGATATTGAGCTGCATGAGCTGCTTGTGAATTTTGGAGATTAATCTTTTGTCCGTTGCTTCATTTACAAATATTTTCTCCCATTCTGAGGGTTGTCTTTTTCTCTTGTTTATGGTGTCATTTGCTGTGAAAAAGCTTTTAGGTTTCATTAGGTCCCATTTGTTTATTTTTGTTTTATTTCCATTTCTCTGGGAAGTGGGTCAAAAAGGATCTTGCTGTGATGTATGTCATAGAGTGTTCTGCCTGTGTTTTCCTCTAAGAGTTTGATAGTGTCTGGCCATACATTTAGGTCTTTAATCCATTTTTTTTTTTTTTTTTTGTGGTATGCGGGCCTCCCTCTGCTGCGGCCTCTCCCGTTGCGGAGCA
>NC_041221.1:128436826-128489251 GCF_002837175.3 Physeter macrocephalus | reverse complement strand
TGTATTTCTGTTTTTGTGCCAGTACCATACTGTCTTGATTACTGTAGCTTTGCAATATAGTCTGAAGTCTGGGAGCCTGATTCCTCCAGCTCTCTTTTTCTTTCTCAACATTGCTTTGGCTATTCGGGGTCTTTTGTGTTTCCATACAAATTGTGAAATTCTTTGTTCTGGTTCTGTGAAAAATGCGATTGGTAGTTTGATAGGGATTGCACTGAATCTGTAGATTGCTTTGGGTATTATAGTCATTTTCGCAGTGTTGATTCTTCCAGTCCAAGAACATGGTATATTTCTCCATCTATTTGTATCATCTTTAATTTCTTTCCTCAGTGTCTTATAGTTTTCTGCATACAGGTCTTTTTTCTCCTAGGGTAGGTTTATTCCTAGGTATTTTATTCTTTTTGTTGCAATGGTAAATGGGAGTGTTCCTTAATTTCACTTTCAGATTTTTTGTTGTTAGTGTAGAGGAATGCAAGACATCTCTGTGCATTAATTTTGTATCCTGCTACTTTACCACGTTCATTGATTAGCTCTAGTAGTTTTCTGGTGGCATCTTTAGGATTCTCTATGTATAGTATCATGTCATCTGCAAACAGTGACAGCTTTACTTCTTCTTTTCTGATTTGTATTCCTTTTATTTCTTTTTCTTCTCTGACTGCTGTGGCTAAAGCTTCCAAAACAATGTTGAATAATAGTGATGAGAGTGGGCAGCCTTGTCTTGTTCCTGATCTTAGTGGAAATGGTTTCAGTTTTTCACCATTGAGGCCGATGTTGACTGTGGGTTTGTCATATATGGCCTTTATTATGTTGAGGTAGGTTCCCTCTATGCCTACTTTCTGGAGGGTTTTTATCGTAGGTGGATGTTGAATTTTGTTGAAAGATTTTTCTGCATCTATTGAGAGGATCATATGGTTTTTATTCTTCAGTTTGTTAATATGGAAGCTTCCAAAACAATGTTGAATAATAGTGATGAGAGTGGGCAGCCTTGTCTTGTTCCTGATCTTAGTGGAAATGGTTTCAGTTTTTCACCATTGAGGCCGATGTTGACTGTGGGTTTGTCATATATGGCCTTTATTATGTTGAGGTAGGTTCCCTCTATGCCTACTTTCTGGAGGGTTTTTATCGTAGGTGGATGTTGAATTTTGTTGAAAGATTTTTCTGCATCTATTGAGAGGATCATATGGTTTTTATTCTTCAGTTTGTTAATATGGTGTATCACATTGATTGATTTGCATATATTGAAGAATCTTTGCATTCTTGGGATAAACCCCACTTGATCATGGTGTATGATCCTTTTAATGTGCTGTTGGATTCTATTTGCTAGTATTTTGTTGAGGATTTTTGCATCTATGTTCATCAGTGTTACTGACCTGTAGTTTTCTTTCTTTGTGACATTTTTAAAAAAAAATTAACTAATTTATTTTTTATTTTTGGCTGCATTGGGTCTTTGTTGCCGTGTGCAGGCTTTTTCTAGTTGTGGCGAGTGGGGGCTACTCTTCGCTGCAGTGCACGGGCTACTCATTGTGGTGGCTTCTCTTGCTGTGAGGCACGGGATCTAGGCGCACAGGCTTCAGTAGTTGTGGTGCACGGGCTTAGTTGCTCCACAGCATGTGGAATCTTCCCGGACCAGGGCTCGAACCCGTGTCCCCTGCATTGGCAGGCATATTCTTAACCACTGCGCCACCAGGGAAGCCCCTCTTTGTGACATCTTTGTCTGGTTTTGGTATCAGGGTGATGGTGGCCTTGTAGCATGAGTTTGGGAGCGTTCCTCCCTCTGCTATATTTTGGAAGAGTTTAAGAAGGATAGGTGTTAGCTCTTCTCTAAATGTTTGATAGAATTTGCCTATGAGGCCATCTGGTCCTGGGGTTTTGTTTTTTGGAAGATTTTTAATCACAGTTTCAATTTCCGTGCTATTGATTGTTCCGTTTATATTTTCTATTTCTTCCTGGTTCAGTCTTGGAAGGTTGTGCTTTTCTAAGAATTTGTCCATTTCTTCCAGGTTGTCCATTTTATTGTCATATAGCTGCTTGTAGTAATCTCTCCTGATCCTTTGTATTTTTGTAGTGTCAGTTGTTACTTCTCCTTTTTCATTTCTAATTCTATTGATTTGAGTCTTCTCCCTTTTTTTCTTGGTGAGTCTGGCTAATGGTTTATCAATTTTGTTTATCTTCTCAAAGAACCAGCATTTAGTTTTATTGATCTTTGCTATTGTTTCCTTCAAGATTCCTTTTTAACACACCATTCCCACCACCACCTATTGTTCCTTCTGCAAACTCCATATCCAGTTTCTGGGATTTATTGTTTTTTTTGCAGCCACGGCCTTCTTCACCTTTCTTTTTGGGACCCCCCCCACAACCCCCCAGCCCAAGCTGTAGGGATTGGGCTTTTGAAACAATCTCATTAGAGGCTGAGTTAGCTTGGGTTTCAGATTGGAGATGGCAGAGAGGACCCCTCATTTCTCCCCCCCCTTTTTTTTTTTTTTTTTTTTTTTTTTTTTTGCCGTACGCGGGCCTCTCACTGTTGTGGCCTCTCCGGTTGCGGAGCACAGGCTCCAGACGCGCAGGCTCAGCGGCCATGGCTCACGGGCCCAGCCGCTCCGTGGCATGCGGGATCCTCCCGGACCGGGGCACGAACCCGTGTCCCCTGCATCGGTAGGCAGACTCTCAACCACTGCGCCACCAGGGAAGCCCCATTTCTCCCCTTTTGATCGGCTATAGCACTCAGCATAGCTCTGTCTCCGAAGAAATCCTTCTCACAAATTCTTCCTCATTCATTCATATTCTCTCTCCCCCACCCGACCCCTTTCTTATGAAGGTGAAATTCACATGGCATAAAATTAACCATTTTAAAGTGAAAAATTCAGTGGCATTTACTATAATGCTCTCTTAACCTCAACTCAGCCCTTTTTTTTAACCTCTTTCTGGGTGAGGGTTGCAAAGTTAACATTTTGGTTTATTTGATATTTCTTGGGTAAATTCTGCATATGGTCTGGCCCCTCACTTTTGGAGTTTCACAGCTGTTGTATCTTCTCCTCAGTGGAAACTTCTGATTTAATGTCTTTTGTACATGGCTGTGTCCTTAGACCTTATAGAGCCCTATGAGATGGGTGTCATTGTCCCTATTTTATAGGTTAGGAAACTGAGAGAGGAAAAACGACTTGCCAGTGTTACACTGGCAAGGAGGGGCAAGGCCAGGATTTGAGCCTGCTCAGATCTGTCCAGCAGCAGTGGCAGTGTTGTATCCATGTTGACATGAAATGGTGTCCAACAGCCTCCCTCCACAGCCTGCTGTGCCTTCTGTCCCCACCTGGTCTCTGTCCTCTGAGCCATCCTAGCAGCCCCGGGCTTCCTCATGAGCAGCAGTGAAAGGTTGTGTCAAGACAAAGCAAGAATATCCATGTCCCATCTCTGCCAGTGAGCAGGCAGGAGGGCTGCCCCAGCAGTCTGGACCTCCATCCTGGCCTGAGCTGGGGCCTTTCCAGGTGCTGGATGCAACAAGAAAGTCCTCTGCCAGCACAGTTGACTGCTGGATTCTGGACACTAGAACTGCTGAGGCCCAGAGAGTGGCATAGTTTACTGGGTATATGTATAAGGAGACTGGAGGCCAAGAGCCTGTGCTCCTTGAGGAAGGCAGAAGGGAAGGTGCAGGCCAACCCATCAGTCCTGAGGCACTCCTTGAGGCACTTGAGGTGACTCCAAGCTGTGTCACCTGCCTTCTGGTCTCAAGCACCTGGGAGCCTCATGATGGGCTTCAAGTGTCTACAGAATGAAGGTCCCTGACACAGCATTCATCTGCCTGGGACTCTGAAGGCAGCTGTGGACGAAGGCCAGAGGTTTGCGTGGACAGCTCCGGGTGTCTGGGACTGGTGACTCCGGTGCTGTTCTCAAGGAGTGGCCCTTGAGCTTCCCACTAATTCTCCTTCTTGCTCTCTCCTTTCAGGGAACCCAAAAGGTGCGATGCTCACCCATGGGAACGTGGTGGCTGATTTCTCGGGCTTTCTGAAAGTGACAGAGGTGAATAAAGTAGACTCACCAATGCAGGTGTCTCTCAAGGACACCCTCAAGCCTCAGAGGTTTTTGGGGTTTTCTTTTTTATTTTCCCTGGTACAATCTGGGCTGCCTTTCACAGGCAGGAGTTTCTGTTCTCATTAGAGCAACCTCACTTTCACAGATACTTTTAACCCCAAACACTGAAATGATCCATACCTGCTAAATATTCAGTCGATTTCTGAGAGTGCTCAGATCCCAGAAAGAAAAACTTGGAAACCTGTTTTTCATTTTTAACTTCAAATGTTAAGATACCTGTGGTTTTATGCATACCTTTATTTAAAAGTAATCCTTAATAATTTGTTTTTCCAAGTAGGTCAGGGTTTAATTCAGTCATTTTGTGTTTAAGGACTACTAGAGTCTGAGAAACAATGGCAACTGCTAATATATAAAGCTGTACTTAAAAAAGGTAAATCTAAAATCAAAAAAGCTTGATAACTTGGCCTGACAAAAGCATGTTAGCACTTTTTAACCGGCTAAGAAAGAAGGACCTTTTTCCACAAGTGGTGAGTATCTGAATGTCCTACACTTTCCTTAAGGAGAAAGGAATGTACCTTTTCCTATAAATTAAGCTTTTTCTCTACTGTGGAGAAAATTGCTGTCCACATTTATGCCAGATGGCTTTATGGAGCATATGCCCATTTGTTATATATTTTGGTGGAAAACTGTGAGACACTGTTGGTAGCTGAGCCCAGACCAGGAGCCATGAGCAAGGTTCCCTGGGCTTGTCCAAACTCGTTCAAAAGCCAGCCCAGGAGACTGAAGACCTCTGTGAAAGGGCAGAGAGCTGGGAAGTCAGCCAAGGAGAGCTCACCCCTGAATGGGGCCCCCTGGCCAGGGCAGCCCCTGTCCCTGAGGTCAGACCCATCCTGGAGAGTGGGGTCCCTCTTAGCCATCCGCTTTAAGGCCATGTTCCCAGGCTGTAGCTTATGAGGCCTGGTTCCACCCACCACGCCTCTGTCCGGGGCACGTACCCCAGCCCCAGTAGGCATAGACCTAGGGTTCTCTTGGCCCCTTTCTCTCGAAGGAGGACCAGAAAGTGCCACCAGGCTGAGACCCTCTGAATCGCTGTCCGGGTGGCCCAGGAAAGCTGGTGAAGTGGGGCCTGAGGCAGATCCTGCAGCTGTGGGGAGGGAGAGGCATGCCGTTCTGGCGCGAAGACCGAACGAGGTGCAGGCCCTCCCAGAGGAGACTTCCCTGCGGAGCTCGACTCTGCTGGTTTATGTGTGCTTCAGTTGGCTCTTTGCTTCTGCAGATAACCTAGACCCACTGGCGCTTCTACCTAACAATCCACTTCCTACACTGCCCTGTCTCTCTGTCTCTCTTTTCTTTCTGTGCCTCCCATCTTCCTCTCTCTCTCACTTTTCTCTCGCTGTCATCTCACCTCTCTCTCTGTCCCCCCTTCCCCACTGCCCTTCCCCTCTTCATGTTTGCCCCTCCAGGTCATTTTCTCTTTATTGTTTTATGACTCTCTTGTCGTCTTCCTGTCAGTGTTTCTTTCCTTTCTGTCTCCCATGCCCGGCACCTGCAGAAAGTGATCTTTCCGAGACAGGACGATGTGCTCATCTCCTTCCTGCCTCTGGCTCACATGTTTGAGAGAGTCATCCAGGTAAGACGCCCGCCTGACTGACCGGGCCTTGCCTGGGCTCCTTCTGTTTTCTTACAGAGTCAGTGGGCTCCCACTTGTGCGGATGTGCACATTTCCTATTTGCCTTTAGCACACATGTTTGAGCGAATGGTGCAGGTAAGGCCCTGGCTTCAGGGAGGCACAGTCTGAGCCCAGAACCCAGAACCCTAGCAGGGTGTCACGCTTGTCACTGGCAGCATGAAGTAGAACTAAACAGGCCTGTCCTCAGAAGGTGCCACAGGGGTCAGAGGAACTTGGACCCCCTGATCTGTCCCTCCTGTGAGCACTGCTCCAGGGAGGACCCAGGCCTGCTTGTCTTACCTGTGGACACACCTTGGCTGAGAAAGGCCCCAGCTGCTCAGAGAGCATTGCAGCTCTGCAGAAGTGCTTTACCATTCAAGCTCTGTACAGTATGCCTCCATTTATGGCCCAAACACCAATATTCTGTAACTTTCATCACTCACTAACCTCCTAAAAAAACAAGACAGTGAAGTTGAAAGGGGAGTCAAACTATCATGGCCCCTCAGGCTGTGGATGGGACTGGTGTTATGGTTGGACCTGGGACAGGCCTTGTGGGGACACAGAGAGAATGGAGGAGTCCTCCTGAGGTTGTGGGGGCAAAGAATTATCCGTGTGTGTCACTTAAGGGACCAGCCTGTGCATAAACTATCTCCTAAGCCTCTCCCGTTTTGCCTTGGGGGAGGTCTGGTATACTAGGGCGTGCTTTCAAGCTTTCCAGACCTGCATTCGAATGCCAGCAATTACTGTGAACTAGTTTTGGGACTCTAGGCAAATCCCTTTCTTTACCTCTGTGACCTTTGCGTTCCTCATCTGTAAAACAGAGATTAGAAATTCTGTTTCCCGTATAGAATTGCTCTGAGCATGACAGAAGGGAGCCCCTGGCCTACTCTTAGTCCCATTAGCAACCAGCCAGGCTCTGCCTTGGCCTCCCACTGCCAACATTAGCAGCACCTCCAGTTCTTGTGGGCACTGCATACCCTTCCAGAGTTGCCGAGATATCCCTGGGGAAGACCACAGGCGCTCTGAGACCTGGAGCGGACACACCGATAGGGTGTTGTACAGCTCAGAGACTGAGTCCCCAGGGAGGCCCCTGTCCAGGCTTTGGGAGTAAGCATGAAGGGGCAGGCACCAGTGAGACTGGCTGCTCTGGCATCTCCCAAAGGCTCAGGATTCCACCCTGTCTCCTGCTTCTTCTCTCCATGTCTGAGTGGGACTTGGTGGGGAGGGGTGTGTGTGTGTGGGGGGGTGTCACCTCTAATGGCTTCCTTCAGTGCCCCAAGGCAGCAGCCAGAGCTGGGAGGGGGGTCACAGGCGCCCTCCATGTGGGGCAGAGCTTTGGACAGCTCTGGATTACAGCCAGGAGTGACCACCCTGAGGGACTCCTCCCTTCCTGTCCACTTCTTCCAGTCTGTCGTCTACTGCCACGGAGGGCGCGTCGGCTTCTTCCAGGGAGACATCCGCCTCCTCTCAGATGACATGAAGGCTCTGTGTCCCACCATCTTCCCTGTGGTCCCACGACTACTGAACCGCATGTACGACAAGGTGAGCCCCGCGGGGAGTCTCTGGCCAGGCTGAGCAGCTGCATATCTGCTTGTTTGGACAGAGGCTGGAAGCCCCAGGCAGGCTTTCTACACCACCAGCCCCAGGTCCTGGAAGTTGCCTCTTCTCTTGTATTCCCTGACTCTCACCCCTCCTTCTCCTGTTTTCTTCCTATTCTCCAAAACCCTGGTTGGGAGATTTCGGGGGAAGGGCTTCTTTCCCAACAACGTGCCTGGGCCTTGGTAGCCTTAACCTTTAGCTGGATGTCACACATTCAGTGACCTCCTGCAGGGACAGAAATAGAGTGTGGCTTCTCTGCTGGCCAATCTAGGCCTTCTTCCTGGGGGTGTGTCTAGAGGTGGGACCTGCAGTCTTTACAGCTGTTTCCAACTTCTGTTCCTCAGATCTTCAGCCAGGCAGACACATCATTAAAGCGCTGGCTCCTGGAATTTGCAGCAAAGCGTAAACAGGCTGAGGTCCGGAGTGGAATCATCAGGAATGATAGTATCTGGGATGAACTCTTCTTTCATAAGATTCAGGTAAGAAAATGAACAAGTGATGATAGAGTGGCACCCAAGTGTCCAATGGGTGACCTTACAGAAGAATTGGAGAAGTTCATCCCAATGGTGTGTCATCTTATGAAATAGTAACTTTTTGCTAATGAAATCAAAGCTTAAGCTATCACTGAAATTTTAAAGGACCCATTTTTGTTCATTGGAGATGTGTTATATTTGCCAAAGGCAACCAGCAAGAAGGACTCCTGGAAAGTAAGTTCCTTGACCTCTATAGGCAGTAGGGCAGCTTTGCCCTTGGGTAGTCAGGTTCACCAAGGAGCTCTTGGGGCCTGAAGATTCTCTTGCCCCTCCCTGTAGCCTTGGCCACAGTGGCTTTCCAGTAGCGCAAGGTTCTAGCCAGATGACCAAGAATCTTCCTTTCCCTCCGTGTTTCCCATCTCTTCAGCCTCTCCTAAACCAAGCTGTTTATGAATTACTCATTCCTGTCTCCTCACTAAAGTTTTAAAGCTCTGCATTACTCAAAGAATTTGTAGTTAATTTGTACCAGTACTCATTTTTCCTTACTACTCTATTTTTAGCTATGAAAAATTAATATTTAAAATCTCTTGGCTCAACTTACAGAAACAAAGTGTTTAAAAAATTCTTTGACCTCTGCAGTGCATAGTAAATAGCTCATGGCATTGATTTAGAAATGAAAAAAGGCCATGCCATTAAGGTGGAAGTGGGAAGAAATTGTCCTCAGTAATTGTTTTGGATGCTTGCAAATGATGGGAGAGTGAGGGAACAGCTGTGTATTTTAAGAAAGGGAGAACCAAAATTATAGAATGCCACACAGATTAATGGCCCTTATCTCAAAATACATAAAAGAGTTGGCCATATTGTGGGTTGCATTGCAAAGCTGATTGGGCTGATTCATTTGGAAGGAGAAGGGGGCTTCCTCAGCTCATGTGTTGTATAGCCTCAGGCTGCCTCTCTGATCCTAACCCTAGGGTCCAGGTAGGGTACAGCTGTTGAACGTTGATGTTAGGTGAGGCCCAGGTGAGCTACACTCCACTTGCCACAGCACAGACTCTGGCAGGTTCTTCTCTCTTCCCACAGGCCAGTCTTGGTGGGTGCGTGCGGATGATTGTTACTGGAGCGGCCCCTGCGTCACCAACGGTCCTGGGATTCCTCCGGGCGGCTCTGGGGTGCCAGGTATTTCCTTTATGTGGACTTCCCTGGGGGCAGTGGGGTGAGTGTTAGGACAGGGCAGGAAACCCATTATACCCTCTACTGTACAGAGAAATATTCTGGGGGCAAGATCTTTGTGGGATAAAAGCTCCCTTCTCTGAAGATGTAAAAAGCCCAGGGTCACTGAAAGCCAAGATAGCCTTGTGACATTGTGGAAAGCCCAGGTGTGTATCCACTCTGGGAGAAAACTGTATATGGATCATCAGTGTGCTGGAGAACCTGTCCCACACCTGTACCAGCATCTCTGCATTCTCCAGCCTGCAGACTATTTCCCAGCCCAGAGAAGGAGCACAAGGGAGGGGGATAAAAGTTCATTTGTGTGTTTTTATTTGATTCAGTAGGTTTTGTCATTGCTAAAAAAATTCATTCCTTTATTTATCCATTCAATTAATGTTTGTCAGGTTCCTACTTATGCAGACTGTAGTAACATAGTTGTGACTGGTGGGTTTTAAGTAAAGTAGGCACATCTACTTCATAAATGTGCATGCTTAAAGTTTTATCCTTTAGAAGCCGTAGGCTTCTTGGGAATTCCCTGGCGGTCCAGTGGTTTGGACTCAGTGCTTTCACTGCCGTGGGCTCAATCCCTGGTTGGGGAACTAAGATCCTGCAAGCCGCCAAAAAAAAACAAAAAAAAAACAAAAAAAAAAAGGAAGGAAAAAAGAAGCCATGGGCTTCTTACACTGACCTCCTGTTCTACACCAACCTGGTGGGGGAACTAAGACCCTGCAAACCCCCCAAAAAAAAAAAAAAAAAAAAACAAAAAAAAAAAGGAAGGAAAAAAGAAGCCATGGGCTTCTTACACTGACCTCCTGTTCTACACCAACATGAGCTGACCGCTCCTAAAGGCAGCTCTCCCACATGGTCTATTCATGCAAGCACATGGGGCTCTGAAGGGGAGTATCTTACAGAGACAAAACCTTTATTGGATTTTAAAATGTTTGTCTTTAATACATATTATTCAAATTAGAAACAGAATCAGTGGTTGAAAATAGGTTAGAAGTCTTTATCCCAAACCACATAACCTTATCTACTAAGTGTCTGTGGTTAAAAATAGCATTTCTTCCAAGCAGAGTAGCTACACCTGTTGTCTGTGTTCAGTTTCTCCTGAAGGTACCTACTTCCAGAGCACCTCCCCTCCCACCGTCCCCAGCATGGAGCAGCCAGATGCTCCGTGAGAGGTTAGCTGGCTGAAAAGGGCAACCAGCTATCTGCAGGCGGGTGTGCACCTACAGTATGGTTTCTGTGTTTTGCTTGAAGGTTTATGAAGGCTATGGCCAAACTGAGTGCACAGCTGGATGTACCTTCACTACACCCGGGGACTGGACATCAGGTAGGATTGGCTGGAGATGTGGGAATGAGTTAGAACAGCAGGCTCTAAAACTTTTTCATGGAAAGTATATTTACATGGGCACATAGGAAACAGTGGGAGAAACAGAAGAAAAACAATGATGGTGGTTTTGTCTGTTTGTTGTGGCATTATGGATCTGTTTTTTTTTTTTGTTACATATTTTTGTATTTCCTACTATATTTTGTATTTTCCTATTTCTTTATAAATAAATAGAAGTCATGTTAAAAAAAAAGTAATAGATCACAAAATACAGCTCCAGGTAGAAAAATGCCTATGATATCAATATATTGGATTTTATAGTTTCTAAATATCACACAGTCTTGCTTAGAGTCATTTCAGAATGAAGGAAACAGGCTGTGAATTGGATATGATTTAGGAAGGAGAGGCAAGTTTATAGCAGCCAGTGTGCTGTTTCTTGAAGAGCCATTTCATAGGCTCTTTGGAACTATGGTCTCCTGTGATAGCAACATCTAAAAGGCAGTGGCAACCTCAGAAAGGAGCAACTGCTATCCACACCCTCATTCTGAAGGGACCTATCTTTCAGGGCAAGGAGGAAGCAGTAGGTAGCCCATGTATTGGCTGTCACTAAATTTAGACCAAATACAATCATCTGAAAAACATTCAGCAAAAGAATTCTTCAGGATACCAACTTCCTCTGTGCGCCTGGAGCCACCCTTCACGCTTAACTTTGCTCAACTACAAACTAGAAAACTTGGGATGATGTGCACAGAAAAGAAATATGCTTAATAGTGCAATACTATTTTCAGAGCACCTTGAGGTAGTCAGCAGAAACATGATAGGTGTTTAATTGAGGTCTAAATAGGTCTAAATTGAAATCACATTTGGTGAAGTCAGGTACAGAAGTTTTATCTCCTTAAACTCTAGCTGAATAAAGCCTATCTTGTATGTGAAGTTTTTGATCTCCCTACCACTGGCAACTTTACTACACAGACCATTTTCTGAGGTCCTGGCTCATTAACTTTTTTCTTGTTACTGCGATCATATTTACTGATCATTTACATGTATACCCTTCCTTTGGACACTTTCTTCCCTCTTATGATGTCATACATTTTCCTATGTGAGGCTTTTGAGGTTTTACCTTTTTTATGCATCCTTACCATAAAAACTTGCAAAGGTTATTGAGTACGAGAGGATCGGTATCTTTGTACAATATTGTGAAAGATTTGGCGGTCTCTCATTTAAAAGAGAAACGAGTGTGTCACAGCCTGCTTTTTGTTTACGTGGCTCACTTTATTTCAGGACCTTGGCCAGCACCTGCTTAAAAATCCTCCGCCTTGCCAGTGAGTTGTGTAACAACCACAATTACTAGAAAATGACTTAGATGTAGTTTTGTGGTTGGAGTATATAAGACCAAGAAAATTTGAAGTCTTATTTGGGGGGGGCGGGGGGGCGAGTTGCCTCATCCTTGTTTTCCATTTCAACAGTCTGGTGACTGGAAGAAAAAGCAATAATGACTATATTTTATGATCCCCAAACCAAAACATATGATCTGATGATGGGGAAAGTGTTTTAATATAAAAACTCCTGACTATGTGGTTGGTGTGGGTATGAGCCTCCCCAGAGACCCTGTACAGGTTGACTCTGGGCCATGTAAGCCTGGCCGGCTGTTTAAGAATCAGATGTAAAACAAAGGCCCAGGAGAGGTTGGCCTCTCCTTTCTCCAGAACTTTGTTTTATCATCAATGCTTGCTTGTGACAAACGCCCATCTAGAGGTGTATTGCTTTCCATCCACGATTCCCCACTTTGACCACTTGAGGGGTTTCACATGGTGTGGAGCATCTTCAGTGCTGAAATTGATCTGAACACTGACAAATGCACATTGTTCTGGTGTTCTAGGACACGTAGGAGCACCTCTGCCCTGCAATCATATCAAGCTCGTGGATGTCGAGGAACTGAACTATTGGACCAGCAAAGGAGAAGGAGAGGTAAACTTGAGCGTTTAGCCATTCATGTTTGTGGATGCTCTACAGGTAGCGAGTAAAAGAAAACAAAAATGGAAATGGAATTGTTTTCCTTTCACCCTATGTGTAAAGTCACTTTATATTATTGATTAATTTGACTCAACTGAATTGAGCATTTTCTCTCCTGTTTATGAAGTAACCAACCCTCAAGGCTGGGAGTGGGCTGGTTCAAAACAAGATTTGGGATTCGCAGACTGTTTTAAAAAATCCATTTTTTTCTTAACTGGCACGGCTTGTTGCTGTGTATCTGTGCAGGCAGAAACATAACCATTTGCAAATAGGCCAGATGGGGTAGATAGAGCTGGCCTGTGCTTGTTCATTCCATGGGAGTAGATAGGAAAGCTGAGTGCCTGGTCATGAAGCAGGGGGCTCAAGCATCTCTGATAGAATCAGCCAGCTTTCAGTATCTGATGAGACCCTATCCAGTGTCACAAAGCAGTGCATACCGAAAGCCGCAGTGTTCCTGAGGAAGAAGGGACGGCAGAGAGGTAGTTGGAGAGGACACTGCTTGAGAGAAGGCAGGAGACAGTTGAGAACGCTGGCGGCTATTCCTGTCCTCTGTTTCCATCACTGTAGTTTCCACAGTGGATTTCTTGAGGGATAGTGTACATTTTTCTACACATGCCTCGTGACAGCCTCATATCAGGATTCCTTATGCTGTGGGCTGAGAGAAACCGCGTGTTTGTCCCTACAGATATGTGTGAGAGGACCAAATGTGTTCAAAGGTTACTTGAAAGATCCGGAGAGGACAAAGGAGGCCCTGGACGACGACGGCTGGCTTCACACTGGAGACATTGGGAAGTGGCTGCCAGTATGTATGTTTGGAACCGTGGTGGGCCTTCACACATGTTGGTGGTTGGGGTGTGTATAATCTGATTCACTCCAAGGCAGGAGTCTTTATATCCACCCTGACAAGTAATCATTCCAGATTACCTCTGGGAAATGGGAGGTTCTTCCTTACCTCGCCCCCAGAGCCTCCTCCTGCATCCTCCTGATGAAGGTGACAGGAATCTTTTGGGAGCGTAGAACTGGAGTTTGAGGCCTAGCCCCTACCCTTAAGAGGTTTCCAGGAAGAGATCTGACAGTGTTCTGGAATCCGATGGGTGAAGTACAAGGAGCATGGGGCTTGTAACTCTGGGAGATCTGAGAAAGGCAGGGCCTGGGAGCCCATGGACACTGGCCGCCAGCTGAGAGGTGGCACTGAGCAGTGTGAAGAGCTTGGAGCTGGGCAGGAGGATGCTGGCGTTCCTTTGTCTCTGCTAGCAGCTGCTCTTATGATCTTGAGCAAAGCTTCATCCCTCTCTGGGGCTCTGTATTGACTCAGTTATAGAATAAGAAAGTAAGGCTACATGGCATTCTTCAGCGGTGGCCCCCAACTTTTAGCCAAAACCAGTAATGGTGTCTCACTCTGTCATTTGTAAAATGGAGGTAATAACATTGCTTACCTCTATGGTCGTTGTTGTAAGGAGCAAATGAGATTATACCTGTAAAGCCCTTAGCACAATACCTGGCACACAGGAGATGCCTAGATGGAAACTATGACCAGAAAAAAACTATGTCACTGAAACTGAGAGCCTCCACCTGCAGCAGCCCACCCCAGGAAACCTTTCGTGTGTCTCTGGGAAATTGCTAAGATTTTGGGTGGAGTTCTGAGATGTTGAATTTATTGGACAGGTGAATGATGTTGAGCCCTCCAGGGGCTTCTGGGCTGGTGAGCTGATTTGCCCCTGCTTGGAACTGCACGTTTCACTTTGAGAAACCCTCACTCTTGCAGCAGACAGGGATGTATCCCTGGGCCAGGGACTATGCTTAGGGGAGAGACACATCTTTAGACAGTTCCCAACCCAGTGTGATGGGCATGAGATGAGGGCCATGCTCACCTAGGGGAGAAGGACAAGCTTCTACTGGCTCTGAGTCTCAGGATTTAAGTCCTGTTCCAAGAGGACAGGGGAGAGTGGGAAGGACAGTCAGGGCAGGAGTAATAGCATGTGCTAAGTAGAGAGACACTAGAGGTGTGAGGCAAGGAATTCTAACTGAGGGCCCGCAGGCATGGAGGAGGGAGGCTGGAGAAGCAGCAGGGCCCTGGACACTGGCAGAGGGTAGATTGTCCCATCAGCTAACGAAGCCTAGGCTTCAGCCTTCACTTGCATAGGCCCCTTTCAAGGCTCTGCACTTCATTTTATATTATTTTTCTTAAAGGTGGGGGTCTCAAAACTGGAAAAAACTTGAAGTCCCACAAAACTCTGGATCTGCCACTGATGCCCTGTAACTTGGATGAAACCACCCACCTTGCAGGGTGTTGTGAGAAGCAAGTAAATTGATTCATGTGAAGCACCTAGTGCTGTGCCTGAACTCAGAGCCCAAGGCAGTAGTCAGGCAGTCTGTGGGAGTCAGTTTTTTAAATTATTACTATTTTGAAATAGTATTAGATAGATCAAGGAAAAGGTCTAAGTTTCTGATCCAGAAAGACCTGATTTAAGTCCTGGTTCTCCCACCTCCTAGCTGTGTGGCCTTGGAGGAGTTAACTGACCTCTCTAATCCTCACCTTCACCATTTATGAAATGGAGGTGATGACACCCAGCTCATGGGGTGCCACGAGGACCAAAGAAGCCAGTGTAGGGAAAGGCCCTGATGTCCAGCCGGATTTTGAGCAAAACAAGGCCTGCTTGTTTTTCTCTTCTGGCGAGACTACTCTGGTTCTGATGATTGAACAGATAGAGCAGGTGCCAGAGTGTGTGCACACGTTCAGTAAGGAAGTGGTTTTGATGGAGGAGGTGGTGGCTGTGAGAAGGATTTATGAGTGAGGACAGATGAGCCTGACTGCTGGAAGTCCCAGGAAAGGCCAATGGCAAGGCCATCTCCAGGTTTGGGGCTTGGGGAATGGGACAGGCTTGAGGAGGAGAAGGATGAGCTTCCTTTAGGTCATGTTGCATCGTGCAGGGAAAAAGGCCTGGTTTTTGTAGTGTTTGGTGGATAGTGAGGTTCTGAGTCTGGAACTCAGTGAAGAGCTCTGGCTGGAAGCTCAGACATATGCAGGAGTGGCCACTTAGGAGATAAATGGTGG
Source organism: Physeter macrocephalus (assembly GCF_002837175.3). Taxonomy (NCBI): domain Eukaryota; kingdom Metazoa; phylum Chordata; class Mammalia; order Artiodactyla; family Physeteridae; genus Physeter; species Physeter macrocephalus. Next base: position 128,473,880 of record NC_041221.1, on the reverse strand, counting down.
TCACCTCAAGGAGCATCATCAGTGAAGGTGAGGAAGTTGCAACATTCAAGGAAAGAGCCAAAGGAGAGAGACCCACCTATTCACCTTGGAAATTCAAAAAGATTGAAGGGAGTCAGGGAGGTGAGTGGGGGTCCTGGAGGCCAGGGGCACAAGCACTCACTGCCCAAGGGGTGGCCTGCCTGCTGCAGAGGTCCTGGAGGGAGAGGGCTCCTAATGCCACCTGGGGTCCTCTGCCAGAGCTGTGCTATGTGCTGAAGGATGGAGAGGCTGCTCTTTGGGAGTGGTGGCCTAAGCATGGTTCAAGGGGGAGAATCTGAAGATGCTGCTGAGAAAAAGGACAGCTGGAGCGAGGGCCTGGGTGAGAGGAGCCCTGATGGGAAGGTGGGTGGCCTTCTGAGGAGGAGGGCACCTGTTGCTGGGCACCAGGGTGGCAGGGGTGGGAGGGGGAGTAGGGCACATGGTGAGGGGACAGGACAGTGGGCACTCAGGGCCCAGCAGAGCTTGGGAGCCATCCACCCTTGTGCACGGCGTCCCTCTCCAGCCATGCAGTGGCTCCATGAGAGCAGAGATGTCAGGTGCACGAGCAGATCCGGTGGGGCTTGCAGGGTGAGACCGGGGGTTGGAGAGGTGAGGGGCTATGGCACTAATGAGTGAGGGGCTCAGGCTTGGGAATGCCGCCATTTTATGAAGCAGCTTGTCCAATTCCACAGGCTGGAACTCTTAAAATTATTGATCGGAAGAAGCACATATTTAAACTTGCTCAGGGAGAATATATTGCACCCGAGATGATTGAGAACATCTACATCCGGAGTGAGCCTGTTGCACAAGTGTATGTCCATGGGGACAGCTTAAAGGTGAGTCCCCTAGGCCTCAGCCCTCCCACACATACTTTGGGCCTGATGAGTACTCTGGGAATGATTTCCTAAGTAACTGGTATTTGATTAAAGTGATGAACATTAATTTCCAATCAGATACTGGTATTCTCTGGCGTATCGGATCATGAGAGAAAATGCCTTTCTAAGGGAGAAATCTTAATTGCTTATAGTTTGGTAAATTGCTGTTAGGTAAATAAGTTGCTTAAAGTAGTAGTAATAACATTCCCACTACTTTTAACTTATGCTCCGTCTACTTCCAAGAGGAATTTTGAGTTAATATGCTGAAGCAAGATTCAGGGTTTCTGCTGTTTTGATTTTGAAATACACATAAGAACTTTACAGATAAATAGGTGCAGTATTGCAAATAATGATACTGATGATATATCTTAATATATTAAGCTAATGTGCTAATATAGTACAGGATTAAATTATTTGAAGAGGATTTATATTTATTCTGCTTTCTGGTATCATTTAGATCTGAAGTCAGAAAGATCACTGCGAATATATTCTGTGGTATCATTGGATTTATGTAATTAAAGACTATTAAATTATTTTTTAAGAAAATGCTTTAAAGATTAAAATGGTGTTGTTAAAGAATGAGGACCATACTAATGAATCAATTTCAAAATGGTCTGGAAATCCTTAGAAATGTATGTGTTTTAGATTATACAGTTGGTTGATTAGTATCCTAAAGATATACTCATTTAAGATTGGCCTGAGAATCAAAGGTACATACAGGACTAACCTTACTGATTCCTAATCTTCTTAAGCTTATTTTTTATTAATTAATCTTTTATGAAGTTAGGGAAATATATCAGAAATATTCAAGAATATTTCTGTCAAGAATGTGTGATATGTTGGTGGAAATGGTTCATAACATAAACATATTTTCAGAAAAGAGTGGAGTCTGAGGAATACCAAGAGATTAGTTTTAACGCTGGACCGCAAATAACCACTTTAAAAGCTTTTGTCATAACTGTGTTTTCCTTTGGTGGGATTGCAGGCCTTTTTGGTGGGCATTGTCGTGCCCGACCCGGAAGTCATGCCCTCTTGGGCCCAGAAGAGAGGAATTGAAGGGACGTATGCAGAGCTCTGCACAAATAAGGTCTGTACCTTGGGGCTGTTCCCCAAAAGACTGCTGGACCTTCTGTGACACTGCATAATGAGAGGACATACAAAAACAGTAGCCCAAGTGAAATTTGAACCTATAGGGAAATTTCTATCTTTATTTTATAAATGGTGGGAATCCTAAACCAGAGGTTTGTCTTTTGTCATTGTTGTAGAAGGAGCTCATATCTCTTCTTAGAACACTTGATAAACTATTGAATTTTCCAGCCAGGAGACATCAGAGAAAGCTTGTCCAGAGCTGTTGTTTTGCATCTTGCAGGAGAGTCCAGAGAGGGAGGCGGCTTGCCCAAAGCCACACAGCTGGTTAACAGCAGTGTCAGATGTGAGAATAGGCCTTCTGACTCACTGGCCCTGATCTCTCCTAATGTGAGGTAGCTTTTGTATCTACTGGGCTTAGAGAGACAGTCATGGAATTGAAAAAGGAGCACAGTTCTCCCTGCTTAGAACATTTGCCACTCACACCTTCCAGAAGCCTTCTCCTGGCACATGTACAGTCCTGTGGAAGAGGATCTCTGTGCCCTGACTCAGCATCGGCCCCTCAGTCACATGATCTGTTTCTTAGCAGCAGCCGTGAACCCTAGAGCTCCCACCAGGCCCTGGGCTCTTTGGGGGGTGACAGGGCCCCTGAGACTCACTAGGCTGACCAGAAGTCTGCTTTAAAAAACAAAATTGAGTGGTCCCTTAGCCTGTTGTTGGACACTCCTCAGGCCATGCGGGCACTTACTTGCCAGATGAGGGGTGGTGATTGGCTTGCTGCCAGGGAGCCTCAGCCCCAGTTGGGGGTTTGAAGGGTGTGGGGAGTGTTGGTATGATTGCCAGTTGTACTTTGCTCACAACTCATTGATTCTTCTATCTCCATTTGGAAATGTGTTTTTGCCTTGTAATTTTACCTGTATGGTTCAATTCAGGAGCTGAAGAAAGCCATTTTGGAAGATATGGTGAGGTTAGGAAAAGAAAGTGGACTCCATTCTTTTGAACAGGTAACTGTTACCTTCTCCATACTTGTTACTGCCCTTTATGCAGGGATGAGAATTAAAGTAACCAACAGTGACCCTGACCTAGATTCCCTATCCTCCACGCAGTGGCCTGCAGGCAGGCTGTGTACCAATGGATCCCTGAAGGCCTGTTCTAAGCTGACTTTGCAACAGCCTGCATCCTAACCTAACTAAAATCGGTCGTAGGCTGAGTGAGACTGTGCTTATTGTCCTCATAATCACAGATGTTCATAAAGCTGAAATATTACCCTAGCCATAACTGGTAGAGCATGTCTACATGGTGTGTCTCCAAGCTGCGTGCAGTACTCAAGACCAGAGTCCTGTCTTATTTTTATTTTTATGGGGACTGTCTTCTTGGCTGCAGCAGGCAAGCTTACTTGCTAGGACATCAGAAAGATTGCACTCCTGGGGCCAGTGATCTGTCAGCCCAGCATGCCCTGAGCAAAGAGGAGGAAACAAAGAGTGTGTTGGGAGTGGACACAGCAGACCTCTAAGACTTTCCGTCTTTGCAAGGTTGAGGTTCTTTTTTGTAACTGAGTTCATAAGCGTACTTGGTCCTACTTACACATGCCATTTATAATCCTCTTTAGTCACAAATTCAAAAAGAAAAATTCTTCAAACAGAAAAATATTAATATGCTGATTTAAAAAAATTTCCTAGTGTGTATTTTCCTAGTATAATTGTTTTTCATAAAATGGTTCTCCAACAGTGTCCCCAAATATAGTATTAAGGATCTGCAAGGTTTATGAGAATTTTAAATTTTATATGTTCTTTTTTTTTAAAATATAAATTTATTTATTTATTTATTTTTGGCTGTGTTGGGTCTTCGTTGCTGTGCACGGGCTTTCTCTAGCTGCGGCGAGCGGGAGCTACTCTTTGTTGTGGTGCGCGGGCTTCTTGCTGCGGTGGCTTCTCTTGTTGCAGAGCACGGGCTCTAGGGCACTTGGGCTTCAGTAGTTGTGGCACACGGGCTCAGTAGTTGTGGCTCACGGGCTTAGTTGCTCCGCGGCATGTGGGATCTTCCCAGACCAGGGCTTGAATCCATGTCTCCTGCATTGGCAGGCAGATTCTCAACTACTGCACCACCAGGGAAGCCCCTTTATATATGTTCATTTTGATGTTAACCTAAAAACATTTTTAAACCGGTTTTAAATATAAATTTTACAGCAGTTGTTTGACAATTAGAAAACATGTCCACAGATTAAGACTTTTAATTTCTTAAGTTTCAAACTGAGGAAATCTAAATATAGTTTCAGGGTTTGAGGGAATTGTTTTTCTTTTGAAATGGACCTTTACATTAATCTAGCTTGAGAGAAACTGCTTTACCCTCATCCGTCAGTGTGTTTTAGGGCAAATAAGGCCTGGATGAATAAATCCTTATTTTAAAAAATTATAAAATCTGAGGCATTCAGGCAAGTCATATTTATTTTTCTGAATGCAAGGTCAGTTCTGGCATGATAATTAAATTTCTAAATTTGCTAAAACTGACTTCATTGCTCTCCCATTATGGGGAGCTGTGTGACTGTAGATGTGATCCTGTAGAGCAGGCGCCACAAATGAGTGGTTGGAGACCTGGTTGATCTGGGCTCCCTATTACCTGAATGGATGGCTGTAAGGGCGCTGGGGATGCGCTGGGGATACACTGGGGATCCTGCAGATACCCTTGTGATTCCCAAGGCTTGCATGCCCCCTGCTGGATGTGGGCTGCATGACCTGCCTCAGAGCAGGTGGAGAATTCTAACAGATTCCTCTCCTTGGAAAAGACTACCACTCTTAAGCTTATGTTTAAAAGAAACTTTTGGTTAAGGTTCCAGTGTTAACCATTGCTCAAGTTAGAGCTTTTACTGAGATGAGACGTATACTTGACTTTCCATACGCTTTAAGCAAAGTTTCTGCTCTAATAATTGGCCCTCGCTGTGGTAACCTCAAATACAGAGAAATCATGTGGCATCCCAAAGGACTGAGTTTTATTGCCAAGGCTGTTACCTCTTCATTTTCTCTGTTCTCATTCTCCTCTTTGTTGGTGTGTGCTCCTAGTTGTGTTCCAAAGCTCAACGTAAATTACTTGAGTTAATCCATAATCTATTGTCAGCTAGTCCTTTTCCCTTTTCCTCAAAATGGAATGATCAATTAAGGCTTAATGCTAATTTTTTACCCCCCCCCCAATAGATATCCAAGCCCAAGGCTTAAATCATTCAACAGAAGCTTTAGGAGTTCAAACTTACTGGGCAGCGTTGATCTGAATGAAACTTTGAATTAGATGAAAAATTAATGTAATTTAATTTCCAGAAACAGACAATTCCTAGAACTAGGCCAACCATTATCAATTTACGGAGATTTAATGAGTAGATAAGAAGCATTTAAAATAACTGGTATCGGGGCTTCCTTGGTGGCGCAGTGGTTGCGCGTCCGCCTGCCGATGCAGGGGAACCGGGTTCGCGCCCCGGTCTGGGAGGATCCCACATGCCGCGGAGCGGCTGGGCCCGTGAGCCATGGCCGCTGAGGCTGCGCGTCCGGAGCCTGTGCTCCGCGACGGGAGAGGCCACAGCACAGAGAGGCCCGCATACCACAAAAAAAAAAAATAAATAAAATAAAATAACTGTTATCAATAATTAAAATATGTAGGTTCTTGGGAAGTATCTGAGCATACTTAACTGTGATTTAACCATTTTTTTGACATTTCTATGCCTTATTAGTTTGCATAGGCATATAAAATACAAAGTGAACTTTGAAACTTGACAGTTTTCAAATTCTGACTGCAAAGCACTTGCTAAATATATTTTACTGTATTTCTTGTCATTGAAATGAATACTTACCTAATCAATTTACCTTTAAATCAGAAATGAATTGAGCATTTCCCTAATTAATTTAAAATTTTAAAATTTCTCTTGTCCTAAATTATTCACTCTGTGTTTATTATCTACAAGCAATATTGTGTGTTAAAGTGTTTCACGGAGTAATACCATTGAAAGATTTTAAATACTCTGGTTTTTTTTCAGAATTATGAAAATTTCTATGCTTTAATGAGTTGGCATACATTGACACTTTTGAGGCATTATATTCCAATATAATATTTAAATGTTATAGTATCTTTAAATTTAAAAAAAAATGAACTATAGAATCACTTTTCTGTGACAAAAGTGTAGTTTCAGAAAGGGAGGTAACATTAAGCATCTCCTTCCTTCTTTCCTCAACAAAAACTTTGCTTATTGCAAACTGGAAAACAAGTTTTATGTTGTGTTAGGCATAAAGGGAGACTAAAGACTCTCGTTCCTTTTTTTCCCCATAATTCAACAGTTTGGTTTTATTAGAAAATATGTAATTATTTATAAAAAATGAAAATTGGTTTTACCATTGGTTTATTTCTGAAAATAAACTAACTATAGGTTTGGGGCCCACAGTTAAGGTCAGTTAAAGAACTGTTTTGACTCATTTTTTCCCACTTACTGATTAGACTTTTAGTCACTGGAGCAATTTGTATAGGTATTTTCATGGAAGAATTTAAATAGACCCAGGGCTGTAGGTCAGACTGGAGCAGGGAGTGGCAGTAGTGCCACTCTGATCTGCTGACTAAGTGGCTGAAAGGTGAGCTGAGTGCCATATTGCTTGGCTTCCCTCAACACTGTATTTAATTGTGTTTCCTCTCCTCAGGCAGCGACTATATTGTAGAGAGCCACATTGAAGTGCAGACGCCCCAGTCAGCACTTTAGGCTTGCTACACGTTGCTGGTTTGACAGATACTCAAAATCTACCAGCTGATGCAGTTCTTTCTTCCTAAGATCATAGTGTTTTCTTTTACATTCTACTTACCATCTAAATAGTGTATGTAGCTCTCCCTATGAGAGTCATCTTCCCTGTACTGTATTGTTTGAAACTTCTGCTTGACACTGCTGAATTTTCAAAGGTGTTCTCCCAAGTCCCTGTACTGAACATAGACTCTTGTCTCAATTACACATGTTCTCCACATGCTGTTAGGAATGCAGATGAGCTGAAACCCTGGCTGCCAGAACACTCGTAGAAATTGTATCTTGGCATTGACATCTCCTATAAAATTATATTATTAATTTCATTTACAGAAGAAGGTGGATAGATTGTTTACACTTGCCAGAAGTCTTTATGTGATACTTTTTCTATCAGAAAGGAACTTAAAAAAAAATTAAGGATATTAGCGCTGCCAGTTTTTCATTTCATGGAGGTAAACATGAGTTACTAAGTTAAATCACTGTATCTAGGATTAAGTTTGATTTGGATTTTGTTCATATTTTCTTCAAGCTAGCTAGTTTTGTTATCAAATGGTGATTTCTGAACTTGAGTAGCAGAACTTAGATGACATCTTATATGCACCTTATGAGCAGGTACAAAACAGAAGAGCAGTGCTGCTCAGGTAGGTTTGGGGCTTGAGCCAGAGCCTGTCTTCCACCTCCCACCCCTCAACCCAGCCCCCTCACTCATCCCTCCCCCACCCCACCTCCAATGCACTTCTGCCTCTCCCCCACCTCATTCCACCCGTATCTGTCTACACTGTACCTTCATGCCCATCTCCATCTCCACACACCCCCACCCCCCAGCAGAGGCCACGGCAGAACCCCTAGGTCTCAGTGCACTATGGTCTGAAAACGTCTCCCTTGGGACCTGTTTCCACTGAATTTTGGATCCCCAGGATGATTTATGTTTGATCAAAACAAATTAGGAAAAAAGTATATTCCAGAGGGTACAAAAACTGGCAGCCCTATTCCTTACCAAATCCTTGCTTCTTTGAGCATCAAAAACACTGAGAGAATTTTTTTTTTATTTTGCCATGGAAAAAATTCAGAAAAATTTTATTTTATATTGAAGTTGAGAGAATTTTCAAACAAAACACTTTTTACAAGAACCTTAACAAATTTTGAAACATTCGATAATGCCTCTTTTTAGCCAAGAGCCTCAGATTTCCAGTTATTTATACTGGATATCCAAGTAGAAATCCTTTCAGTATGTAAGGTAAAGTTGAGGCAGCTACCTATAATGCTAGCTTTAATTTTAGCCTAAAGTCCAGTCCTCCCCTTCCCACCACACACAAATCCCTTAAAATGCTATTCTTTTTATAGCAAAAGTGAATCCTTCATTTGAACAAATTTCTAAGAGACAAAGATGAATCTCATTTATTAATGCTGTGCTCATTTGAAAATTATCACATTTTAAAATTACAAGCATGGGTTTAAAAAATGCCAGAATTTGTTAGAATTTTTCTTAAAAACTTTTTTAAGAAGTAGAAAGTGTAGCTGTTTTAGGGGTCTTCTTTGTATATTGAATCTTTGATCTGAAAAATCAGTGAATGCAATGGAGAATTTTCTGAAGAAAGACTTCTTTGTCATATTACAATACCCACCTGCCAGGACACTGACTGTTAGCATCAGAGATTTGGAAAACAATCACTGACATGTTGAATTTTTTGCAACTATTTGCGTACATTGATTTTTTTCCAATTTTTAAATTTTTGGTGGTTAAATACACATAACATAAAATTTACCATCTTAACCATTGTTTACGTGTGCAGTTCAGTGGCATTAATACACTCATAATGTTGTACAACCATCACCACCATCCATCTCTGTAACTCTTTTCATTTTGTAGAATGAAACTCTGTACCCCTTGAACAATAACTCCCAATTCCCTCCCTCCCCCCAGCCTCCAGAAACCACCATTTTACTTTCTGTCCCTATGACTTTGACTACTCTAAGTACTTGTGCTTTTGTGACTGGCTTATTTCACTTAGCCTAACGCCCTCAAAGTTCATCCATGTTGTAGCATGTGTCAGAATTTCCTTACTTTATATAAATAATATTCCATTGTATGTCTGTGCCACATTTTGCCTATCCATTCATCTGCTGATGGACATTTGGGTTGCTTCCCTGTTTTAGCTATTGTGAATAATGCTGGTGTGAACATGGATGTACAAATATCTCTTTGGGATCCTGCATTCAGTTCTTTTGGGTATATATTCAGTTTCTCTATATCCTCACCAACACTTGTTATTTCTGTTTTCTGGATAATAGCCAGCCAAATGGGTGTGAGGTGGTACATAGACTGATTTTTGAAATAAGTCATTTTCTGATTGTATCCATTGATTTTAATTAACAATTCTCATATGACAGTAACATATGCCACAGTAACCTTTCACTCTTGTTCTCCTGGCTTCTGTAACCCACACCCCAGTTCCTTTTTACTCCTCGAGAAACTCCTTCTCTGTCTCAAGCCCAGGCTGAAGCTGTGTCCTACATACTAATATATCCAATGTCCAAAAACCACTTGGATGTCTCAGAAGCATTTCCAACTTGACATGAATACTTGATCTTCCTGCCTCCAAAGAATCTTTCTGCTCCTCCTACAGTTTTTCTGCTCAAGCAGAAGTCTAGAGCCAGTCTTAAAATCTCTTTCTCTACCAATTACCCAAACCAATTTTAAGTCCTGTCCTTTCTACTCCCCAAATCTATTTCCATCTCCACAGCCAACTTTATAGCCTAAATCACCATCAATCTTGCCTTTTGGCTGGTCTTCCAGCTTCCACTTTTACCTCATTTCAATCCTCTCTTAACAGGGTAATCTTTCCAAAGATGCGTTCTAGTACTGTGTCTGATTAAAAATTGTTTAAAGAATTATGTCCAGGGCTTCCCTGGTGGCGCGGTGGTTGGGGGTCCGCCTGCTGGTGCGGGGGATGCGGGTTCGTGCCCCGGTCTGGGAGGATCCCGCGTGCTGCGGAGCGGCTGGGTCCATGAGCCATGGCCGCTGGGCCTGCACGTCCGGAGCCTGTGCTCCGCAACGGGAGAGGCCACAACAGTGAGAGGCCCGCACACCGCAAAAAAAAAAAAAAAAAAGAATTATGTCCAAAATCCCTACCTTGGCATATTGATCCTTTGTAATTTGGCCCCAGCCTATCTCCCCAGCCTTATCTCTTTCTTCTTCTTTATTTGTATCACCTGCTGCAGCCTGTACTTGTGATGTCCCAAGTGTGTTTTGGCACATGTTGCCTCTGCCTAGAGCCATATAACAGCCTCTCCCTTCCCCTTGCTATCTTCATCTGGCCAAAGCCTACTTATCCTCCAGAGTTCAACTCAAGCATCCCTTTTCAATGAATCCTGCTCCAGAGACTGGGTTAGGTGCTATATCAGAAAGGAATGCAGCTCTAAAAGAAAACCCTCAGGGTCTTAAACACATAGGGTGTGTTTTTGTGGTGTTCTCACATAAGAAGTCCAAAGATAGGCAGTCCAAGGCAGGTACAGGTTCTCAAAGACCTAGGCTCTGCCTATCTTTCCACTCTCCCTTCTTAGTATGTTGGCTTATCACTTTATGTGGCTGCTACAGCTTTGGACATTGTCCATATTCAAGGAAGGAAAAAAAAGAGAGTGGGTAGAAATAGGTATGTCTGAACCTTTTATTAGGAAAGCAAAAACTTTCCCTTCTCACTAGCCACAGATGGATCTTATGACTACACCTTAGCCGCAAGGGAGCCTGGGAAATCAGGACATAGGATTGTCATAGTTTACATAGACCATTTTGGCCCCAAACAAAACCTGGGTTTTATTAGCATGGAAGATAGGGAGTGATACTGGGAAAGCAACGGACAACTGCTCGTCCCTATAGTAGTATTATCATACTGCAGCATCCCTCATTAGATTGTAAGCTCCATGTGTGCAGAGATTGTGTCTTGTTCTTCTTTGTATCCCTGGTGCCTTACACTATACCTGACACATGGTAGTTGCTCAATAAATGCCAATTAAGCAAAACAACAAGTGAAAATATATATGTATTTAGCACATATATTTTGAGTTAATTTTTTAAAGTCTATATATAGCAATTCATTTGCTATTTAATAATATGGATCTGTTGTCTCAACAAAATAATGGAATGTAGACCCAGTTGTCAGTAAGGATACAATTTCTTAGAGACACTGTTACTCCAGGATTCAGCTCAAGCCCAGAACATAAAATTCTGGTTGAACTGACAGTCTCCCTTTCAGCTGGAATCCCACGTGGAGGAGACTGCCCAGGCCCTCCCAGGTTAGTTCATCTATCTCTCTGGTCCCCCATTCAGCCTTGAAAAGAGGCTTTGCATGAGGAGGCCTGGAATCTGCCTCATGGAAATAGGCAACACAAACACTAAGTCTGATCCCTCCATTCCTCCTGCCAATAATGTGATCACATTTTCTGGCAGAACTTTTTTTTTTTAACGCAGACGCGTCATGTCCCCCCCTAGACTTTATATTTCTCCTGTGAATGGCACCACTGTCCATGCAGCTCTCCAAGCCAGAAACCTGGAAGTCCTCAAGGCTGCCTCCTTCTTTATTACATCCTGCCCATTTATCTCTGAATCGCTCTTAGAACTGCTTACTTGTCTCTGTCTCTGCCACTTCTGTAGGTGCAGGCCCTTATCTTCTTCTCTCCTGTGGATTGGTCAGGTCCTTCTGATTGGTTTCCCTGCTTCTAGTCTTAACATTCTTAAAAGCCGTCTTCACATTTCTCTTGGAGAGATCTTTATAAATTGTATATTCAGCCATGTCATTGCCCTGTATAAAAATATCCTACTGTCTTCCTCTATAAACTGCCCCATCTACCACTTCAGCTTCATCTCTCACCCGCTTTGCCTCCTACTTCATGTAACTACAACAGAAATCACTTGGATTTCCTTTTTCATACTCTGCCATTTCTCACTCCCGTAGCTTTGTTCATAGGGTTGCCTCTGCCTGGAATGCCCTTCACCACCCGCCTCTCCTCCTTTGCTGGTTAACTCTTACTCGTTCTTTAACACTCACCTGATTTGAGAAGACTTCCCTGAGTGCTCCTCTCTCTTTCCTACCATAACTGAGTTAGGTGCCCTTCATCCTGTGTACACCGCATTGTCTAATAATTTCCCAGTGTGTCTGCTCTACTGGATGCCAGTGTGCACTCCCCGAGGGCAGGGGCGCTCATGATCCCTCTTTGTGTCCTCAGTGCCTGGCACAGAGTAAGGAACTAACTCATTTCTGTTGACTGGCTAAATGGAGGAGTAAGAAGGAAAAAAGGTGGCTTTCAGACATATCAAATAGGCTGAATTGTTATTAGGACAACTCTGACTTTTAAATAGGCATAGTGTTTTTATATCAATATTTCGATTCCCATATGCCTGTCTACTTTTATCATGTATGCTATGAATGCTGTGTTATATTCCTGATAAAGATGTATTCTGCATTTGGTTTTTAGGTTAAAGCCATTCACATCCACTCTGATATGTTCTCAGTTCAAAATGGCTTGCTGACACCAACACTAAAGGCTAAGAGACCTGAGCTGAGAGAGTACTTCAAAAAACAAATAGAAGAGCTTTACTCAATCTCCATGTGAAGTTCAAGGGAAGTTCTTCTCAGTATAATGGACAATGTAGCAATATTATAGTTATTTTTTGAAAGTAACGTGTCAGAATGATGCAGCTGAAAATGAAAAGCACGTGACCTTATGACTGAGCCTCTTCCTGTCCCAAGAGGTCTTTAACAATATTTTCTCTCTCATCACCGAGTACACTTTATTTTTATTACAATGATATTGTAGTAAGCTGCTAAAAATATCACAAATGGCATTGTAAAAATCAAGACTTTTCTCAAGAACTGTGTACCACTAAAAGTAATATATTCTCAGTGTTCACAGAACTTCTATTAAACATAAAGGAAAAGCATAACTGATATATTGTACTTAATTATTTGTGGAATAGTAACCAGGTACAGCAAATATCTAGGCAATGTGGACTACCTCATTCAATAACTGATGGTCAAAATCACAATTAAATCAGACTTAAAAAATTAAAACTAATACAGAATCATTCTGAAACAAAACATGATAGCTCACATTCTACCTAACTTCAGATTCTTCAAACATAACAATACTCATTGATGTGAAAAAATTTTCTCTCCAATTTTTACTTTTATTTATGAAGAATGCAAATTCAAGTATTCTTAAAACAAATGTATTTACATAACATTTTACAAAGATCTTTCAATACATTTTCTTATTTATTAAGCTCATTCAAATATTAAGGAGCCACCTAGAAAAAATATAATGTACAACTACTTCAAGGATCGTATGTGTATATTCATGGATGTCTTACCACATGAATTATAAAAGATGTCTGTTTGACTCTGCAATGAATGGACCTTTAGGGAGGACTTGGGAGAAGACACCCAGAATTATTTCTCAGGGTGGGCAGCAATTAATGTACTGATGTTCCTTGCTGGGTTCTTCCAGTCTTCCCATTCTCAATGTGTCCATGCCAGGCCTGGGAAACCCATATGGCAATAATTCTGAACAGCTTCACTTTCTTCCAGTAAGAATTATCAAGGCAGGATGTAGGGAGGGGAGGATGTTATTTCCAAATGAAATAATTTTTCAACAACATAAGTTTGAAGAACCTCTCAAAATACCCCTAGAAAACTATTTACGTCCATCGTAGATAAATATCTCCTTGGGAAATAATTTCATGCATAGAATCTCTAAACCCTTCTAAGCTTACCCATGAAAACCTCCTTTCTTGGCGTTATGTGTTTAAATACTTTTTGCACTTGGGTGCCAACAATGTCATATAATTAAAGCCCAGCATGGACAGCAATTAAGTTCCAAGCTACAGACTGCATCTACAGAAGAAACTGTCCCTAGGAAAGTGTTTTCTTCTGTAGAGACAGGACTCTGCAAGCAGAGATGGGGGCAGTATTCACAGTCCAGAAGCTCCTTACCCCTGGAGCAAATCCAAACTGTCAATAAATGCTGTCGGTTAGAAACTGCATAATCACACAGGCTCACTAGATGAATCTGCACCAGTGATTATACACTTATATTTCAGTCTTCACAAAAGTGGACGATCACATCTTCATTTGATGTATTTATCCAATCTTTTACATATTCCTTTGCTGGATTCTCTCCGCAGTCCCACTACTTGCACTTATAGATTTGACTTTTAGTAGATGACCTAGTTCTGTGCACATTAATTTTTAAAGGCATTTCTAAATAAACAAATACTAAAAATGTTCAAGGCCACATCTATTATACATAGCATTAATTTTTTTATATTTAATATATATTTGACTAATTAAAAGAGAATATCATTACCTGAATTGGTTATTTGTCCTATTTTAAAGGCAAGTAGCTTCACATCTTGAGGAAAATGAACCTCTTTCCCATTGTCCTTCCGCTCAACTAAATTTCATATGTCTTTGTTTCCAAAGGATTTTAGACAATGAAATTCTAAGCAAATAATTTAAAATTTATTTTGATTACATTTATACCTAATAATAGAGATAATTGATTATGGATAACTTAAGATTTCTTCTCTTTCTCACTTTAAAGATCTTATGTTTCTATTCGCCTTCCTGATCCATATGAAAATCATCACACTTGGGCATATAAATAGGTTCTGGCAGATGTGCTGAGAAAAGTAAACAGTGGGCCCTAAATATATTGCATGTACATTTATTTTTTCCGCTGTTTAACTCTACTGAATTTTTTAATAAAGGAGAAATGAAACAATATGTGTTAACGGAAAAAAATCCTTCTTGCTTCAGATTTCCCAACTTTATTTTGAGGGGGAAAAGTTTGTATTTCTCTTTAACCAATGTAGAAAAAGGCTATGTACTTAAGACATTTACATTCATAGTGGACATCAGATCCGATTTAAGTCTAGAGGTATAATGGAGATCAATTACTTAACATAAACATGTTCTTAAATGTTTGGCCTTTTATCTCTTTCTCATTTAAATGTGTTAGTAATTCTTACATTTTACAAACTAATCTTGTTGTCTATAAAGATATAAAATAGAATATACACCAATTTTTTTTTCTTTTTGCCATAAAAGACATCTTTGTATTGTGATTCTCCTCCAGGTGAGAGAGGAAACTGACCAGGTATGTGCAGGCCTAACTTCACATATTAGGAACTCACGAACTCAGGAGTCTAAGGAATAAACATACCTAGTCTCCCTTACATGAGCAAGTCAACCTTTCGTTCTAAATTTAGATAAAACTGCAAGCATGAGAAAAAATAGGATTTTTCATTGCAATTTTTATAGTCAGGTAATGTTTTAGCAACTTGAAGTCAGCACTTAATTTGATTGTATTACCCATCAAAGAACCTCTGATCTTTTATTTTTCTGCAGTAAAGGGAATGAATTATTCTTTATTTTCCAAATGTATAAAGCACAAATGTGATATAGTTACTTAGAATACAAAATACTATGAAATGAACGTAAAGAATGGAAAAATGTATTTTTGCATGAAAACAGACCACTTACAAACTTGCTTCATATCTCAGGAAAAAAAGAATGAAAAATCATATATAAAATTGATAAACTATATGAGCTAAGTTGCTGTATTTTCTTGCCTATTTCTATTTTAAGGAAGCATATACATGGAAAGAAAAAATGATCCTAGTAGTCTGAATTTTCTCTCAAGTATGTTACACAGTCCTTTCTGTGAATCTACAGTTAACAGCAGTAAGCATGGAATTAGCATTCAAGTGAGGACAAAGCCCTAATGAGAAACTCTTCAGTTAGAACACATGAATGGTTATAGCCCAGAGGCAATAGATATATACTACCTGGAACACAAGCATTTCTAAACTTGGTCCCAAACAAAAGGTTTTCATGAGGTGACAGTGGCTTTTAAACATTCATTTGACTGATTATTTTTATTTTCCTTGTTAAGTCATTGCAAAAATTGCATGGAGGGCAATGGATATTTTTTCAAGAACTGCTTATTCTTTCAATTTTTAAAAATTGAGGAGATTAAAAAATTACCTTTTAAATATGCATAAAAGTATTTTAACTGTAATTATATTTTTAGTTGCTTTGTTATAGTAGCATGCATATCAAATATAAAATGCATTTATGAAAACATTTGTAAAAAATAAAGATTTTTTGTTTCTCAAAGTTGCTTATAATTACTATTTTATAATATTTATTTAGCATAATCCCCTGATGTTAGTATACTTGGTGATCATAGATCATAGTGCTTATGGTAAACACTGTATCAAGCTATATCACTAGTCAGCATACTCTACGTCCTCTATAAGGGTCCCCAAACTCTAAAGACTTATGGCCCCCCCAGAGAAGCTATCCTTTTCCTTGCACATTTGCTATTACCAAATGTGTCCTGGATTTACTTCATTTTTATATTTTTAAAAGAACAAAAAATTGTATTCAAATTTTCCATCATGATGGTCCTTAAACAGTATTTCCATAATGTCTTTTACCCATACACAGCGGTACACTTTCTTAAAATTGTACATTCTGCCATGTCTAAATCATGCAGATTCTGCCATATATTTGCTACCATCTACTTCTCTCTATTTTCACAGCTTTTAGTGTAGTTGGGGCCACTCTCATCTCTTGTCTGGAATATTACACTGCTTTTAAAATTAGTCTTCCTGTTTCCACCCCAGCTTCCTCAAATTTCACCATCCACATTTCAGTCAGAGGGATCTCTCTAAATTGAAAATCTGGTCGTGCCACTCTCCTGCTTAATATTCCACAGTTTCCAGGATAAAGTTCAGACTCCCTGGTTCAGCACACAAGGCCCAGCATCTCTTCTCCGGCCCTTCCTCCATAGAGTATTGGCTCCAATCACACCAACTACTTTTTGCAGTGCCCTAAAAGCATCATGCTTTTAGGTCCCTTTTTCATAGAATACCCTTTCCTTTAATCCCCCTAATTCCTATCATTCATATCTTAAAACTCATTTCAACTATCCTTTTCTCTAAGAAGCTTCCCACATGGTTGCATGGTTGATTGTCCCTTTGCCCCACTCTCACTAAGACTGTGAGTTGCCTGGGGCTGCAGAAGGTCTGGCCCATAGTGGATGCTCAAGAAATGTCTATTGAATGAAAATCCCCTTGGCCCTTTTACATATGTTGCATAGCATTAGGACTGCAATACCTAAAGATACTTTTCATCTATCACTGTTATTGGACCCTAAAGCCTGTGGATGGTACCACAAATGAAGCCTCTTGGGGCTGGGGGGTGGGGGAGTCACTCGATAAGAAAACGGTATTCAGAAAGATTTCCTCTGGGCTCCAGGGAATCCTAAACCCATGAACTGGCTGTTTTCCCAAAAGCTTTCTTCAGAAATCTCTTAAAAATTTGGATTTTCTTTTCCCATGGAAGTTAGCATCTCCATGACTGTTCTAATCTAGTCAAAACCATCACACGACTAAAATGAAACATTGAAAGCGGAATTCTGAGTGTAGATATGGAAGCAATACAACAGGGAAATGGAAGATGTTCAATTTAATACTCATGGCTGAATGCTTGCACTGGCATTTGTGTATTTGAGGATGGAGTGGAGGGAGACAGATGATTGAGTTGAGATATCTCTGCCCTACCTCACCCTTTTGCAGGGGACACATTTCATTCCCCTTTTATAGGCTGGGTAGGTGAAACTTTAAATTGCAAGTCTGTATGTAGTCCCTTCCACTCCCCTTGCTACTTAGGGCTTCGAGCTCTTTTCCTTGTTCCCCCCATCCCTTTCCCAGCCGTGTGTTAGGAGGAATGGGAGCATGGCAAGCACACTAGCCAAATAAATGTCAGGAGATCCATGCCACCTAGGTCAACCACCTGTCATAATGAGCCTCCTACATTGTGGTTTGCTCAGCTTCGAATTGAGGGGACAGCAAGATCATATCTAAGGACCCTTTGGCTCAAGAAATCACACCAAATGTTATTTCCGGTTTTGAAACCCTAGGCATTAACTCCCATAAACCTTTACTTGATGGCACTTCAGTGAATGTAATTCAGTATAGAGAGACAGAGTTCTAGAGAATAGGGCCACCAAAGGGCAGATCAACTTTTGCTTTAAGCTGTTTTCCTTTTTCAATGTTTCTTCCATTTCTAGGTCTAGGGCATCCCAGGATCTATACCTCCCAAAGGTCATTGAAGAACTCCAAGTTTTTTTTTCACAACATTCTCCAAAGGGTGAGAAGGGAGCCTGGAGACCTGGCTTGTAAACTAGAGACTGCCTGTCAGCATATTATGGATGTGACTAAAGAGAAGATGTTGAAATATGATAATTGCTTTATACTGCAATAAAATTGTCAGATCCTTGATTGAAGAACCATTTCTAATTCACTTCTGTATCCCCAGGACCTACCACAATGCCTAACACAGAGTAAGGTGCTAAGTAAGTAGTGATTCAGTGACTCAAAGCACTATATCTAATCAGGTAAGAATGCCTACCCTCTGTTCTTTACAAAGTTAAGTTTAATGATTAATTAGTGATTAAGTTTTAATTATTAATAAGTGACTTTCTATGAGCAGATTTTGAATAAAAAATTCAGTGATTTTATTATGAAAATATTGTGGCTATATGTGTGCTATATTTACAGACAATATTGGAGCATCACAGAAGAAGTCTTTGTGTTTTTCTAATTTCATCTGTACAAACAGCATTTTTTAATGTTGTGAAATGACATTTTTAAAAATAAGAAGATGGTTATTATATGCACAATATGTTTATCAGATGCAGCCAGATGGTTCAACCTGGGTATATGGAGAGAATGAGTGGTCATTCCTATGTTACTCCCTTTGGGCAGAGCAAAAGAGCTGAGCCTCAGGGCACTAGGAGGGCATCCCTTGTGGAACTCACTACCTTAACCACAAGGCTGCCCAGAGATGTCCAGGAGGTAGCTTCTAGGCAGGGGCTAAGGGATTCTGCTTGTCCCTGAGAAGAAACCTCCTGGAACCTAAGCTCTTCTAATGCCTGGTTAGACTCTCAAGTACCATGCCCGCCCCAGTAAATTGGCGGCCCAAGGGACTGAAGTTGATTGCTCAGGAGGACACTCCCCGTCACCATAACGTGCTTTCATTCCTCTCTGACCTTCCTGCACTGAGTCAGGCTGACCCCCAGCTAGACTCCATGTGCTTAGAGACTTCAAATTCCATTATCATGGGCTTCCTGGTAATGTTGCTAAGGAGAGCGGCCCAGGCATCAGTACCAGGTGTTGGGCCCATCAGACTAATGAGAAAATGAAAAGCAAAAGAACAACCTCCTGGACGAGGAAAAGTCTTTTTCCAATAATTTTCCCTTCAGCACGAGGCGAGGGAGCCTGCACCTAGAGTCCAAGGTCCAGGCCTCCGGTCCACCACCAAGTTCCCTGGCGCTGCGCCTCCAGGAGGGCGGGGCGCTGCCACTTCACTGTGTCTTCCCAGAAGCCACCGCGTGACTCCTCGGAGATAAAAAGGCGGGAGTGAGGCGGCGTTTCCAGGCCAGCGTGGGGGTCGGCGCTTTGGGCCTGTTGTTTTTTTCTCACCTCTTTCATTTCTCTCGGGCTGCCCCGCAGGCCAGGCTTGGATGCTGGTTCCCTCCGGCGTAGCTCGGTTCCTCAGGAAGAAGACGAGACAGGCCGTCGAGGGCCAAGAGCCCTCCGAGGCCTGGCGGTGGGGTGGCAATGTGGTCACTACGGGTCTATACGCGCAAAAAGCGGGCCAGCCGTAGGCTCAACCTAACCCCAGCGCCAGATCTAGGTGCCCCGGCTAAGGTGGAGGCCCCGTCAGGGCCCGGCCGGAAGCTCTCTGCCCACTGTAAGCGCCGTGGGGCTGGCCTACGGAGTGGGACGCGGGGTGGGCTGGGCCTCGGCCCCAGGGACCTCCGAGGCCCGCGGGCAGGCCTCCAAGGCTTTTGCCCTGAGGCTTGTCACCCTCTCTTAGGCCTGAAAAGAAGTGGCAAAACGCGCAGTTTGCAGAGAATCACGGAGAAATCAGAGAGGAGTCGGCTGGGAGGTAGCAGCTCTGGGCCCCTGAGGTGCGTATCCACGAATAACACCCCCATGCCTCTGGCCACCTCAAAATTTCAATCCTGATTTTCTCCTAATAGCCTCTCATTCTAAGAGTCAGTGAAGAAAATAGTGTGTTCTGATTTCGCTGTTCTCCCAACACAGAGCCAGAAATTTGACTTAGGAAAGAGATATATTTAAAAAAAAAAAAAAAAAAAAAAAAAAGGAAGTTTCACCAAGTTGCCTAAAAGCAAGTGAGAGAAAACCTCCGGGAAAGCATTCGTGGCATCAATTGGTTATTGATACAATTCACCTACTGTGTTCCTTACTTCTTGTTAATTATGTCCCCACAGAGCTTTTCAGATTATAACAGTGTGAATAGTGATCAGGGACGTGGAGAGCCAAGTCCAGAGGGTGCAAACTAATTGTGTTGTTTGTTTGTTAGCACTCAGTTTAGAGGTACAGGAGAGAAAAGCCTGCATGAAAATAGCACTAGTGAAGAAGCCCAGGATGAGAAGATTGCTCCATTGAGTGTATGTATGTTTCTCCTATGGTCCTTGGATAAGCTTAGGGTAGAGACCAGTGGTACCTGATGTACCTCCGGATGAAAGTATAATATGGTCTTTGTTCTATAGAGACTACATAGCTGTCTAGTGTTTTTATAAACATTGATGCTGTATCTTCAGGCAGGGCCTTGGATTAATGATTCTGGTAGACCCATAGCCATGCATTTTTGTTTTTTCTTTCCTTTGACAAAAACTTAAGAAATATTCATTACTGGCTAATTTTCTGTGTGACAGATATAAAGTGTTTCTTAGTAATTCTCTAGTGTTTGGTAGCACTTAAACATTTCAAAGCCATTTTCATGTTTTCTCATTTGACTTTGCATTAACAGAAACAGAGGATTCATTATCATTAGAATATTATATAACTTCCCGATCTACTGTATTTCATGTGGATTCTGTACAGTATTTTAAAGATGAGTAGCAGTAGTTTGGAGAAACTCAGATTTTAAAAATTGCTTGTGACTCATCTGACATTAGCATTAAATTGGATAGTCACAGTCCAGCATTTTAGCTTGCATATTTCTCTTTGACATGTTTTTTGGGGGAGGGCAGTTTTAACAAAAGGCATTTTTTTTAAAAAAGGCTTTTCCCCAGATTTTAACAGTGTTAGGTGTCCCTAATAGATTATTCAGACTATGCAAAAAAAATGTTTAAGCAAGCAGTTTCTTTTAAGTTTTGTATTTTTCCTTCCATTCCTTTTTTTCTGTGCCTTTAAAAATTTTTTTTACAAATTATCTTATTGTGTAAATTCCTCTAACATTAAGTAATCTTCAAAAATATGGTTTTTAGCATCTGCATAGTTCTTTGTCTTATACATAGGTATACTATAATTTGTATAACTATTTTTCTGTGGTTGGGGGATTGAGATTGTTTCTAAGGTTTTGCTGTTTTAGATATCAGTAGATATCCTACCACAGAAATTTTTTGTGTGTACCTCAGATTGTTATCCTAAAACAAATACGTTGCAGTGGGTCAAGGGTTGGATTATATTTAAAGTTTTGATTCATGTTGGCCAGTTGGCACCATCTTATCTGAAACTTAAAATATCTATCTGTCTACCTATCGATAGATAGATATATATTTGATAGATGAAAAGTAGCATGTTGTTTTACTTTCCATTTCTTTGAATGCTAGTAAAGTTGATATTTTTTCTCATTTTATTGGCCATTTGTGTGATTTTTTTTGGTGAAATACTTATTCATTATATATTGAAGATTGTACTTTTACACACACATGTTACAAATATTTCCACATTTGTTTGCCTTTAATTTTATTTTTGGTATTTTAGACTTATTTTTCAATCATTTTCTTTTGATTTATTTTGCTTTCATATTTAGAGGGAAAAAATTCTTTCCTACTTAGGGTATCAGAAAAATATTCATCTTTATTTTCTAGTTGCTGGTTTATCCCACAATAGTTAGTTGACTAGTATATTGTTGACTCCCTAGATATGTCCATAATATTATATTTTAAGATTTAATATTAAATATCAGACTACATCTGTATCAATAAGCTGAAAGAATGTATTACATATGAAACTGATATACAAAGTTGATATTAGTTTTGCATTTTCAAAATAACCAAATCAATGTGTTATAATATTATAATATAAAAATATTCCATCTCATAATTTGTGTTATATCTTTAATTCTTATTTCACATAGGAGTCAGTGACACATGATCTCCAGGTTGATAGTTTATCAAATAGTGAACGAGTATCAGGTAAGACTGGCAACGTGAACTTCCTCAACTTGCTTTCTTACAAACATAAGCATCCATTTGTATCTCTGCCTTATCTTCCCATCTCAGTGGAAGAGATGTCTTTCTCCTGGTCCAAGTTGAATCCTTCGGCCTGTGCTGTAGACTTCATCCTCAAAGCCTTCAAGCACACACCAGTAAATTATAATTGTGATAAGTGCTACAAAAGTGAGGTTAACTTGAGTGTAACTGAATTTAGTTGAAGAGATTAGGGAAGACTTCCATGAGGGAATGGCAATTTAATTGAGATCTGAAGAAAAAAAGAGCTTAACTATAAAGAGAGGTGAATAAAGATAAATCCAGGCAGAGGGAACAGCATGTGCAAAGACCCTAACGTGGGACTGAGCATTTTGTGTTCAGTGAACTGAAAGAAGGCCAGTGTGGCTAAAGCAGAAAGGAGGAAGTGTGATAATAAGACAAGGTTGGACAGACTGAGGCTTTGCATAGCCTTATAGGCCATGCCAAAGATACTGATGTTTATCTTTGGAGCAGCAGAAGCCACTGAAGTTTTTAAAATAC
This sequence comes from Physeter macrocephalus, assembly GCF_002837175.3. Taxonomy (NCBI): domain Eukaryota; kingdom Metazoa; phylum Chordata; class Mammalia; order Artiodactyla; family Physeteridae; genus Physeter; species Physeter macrocephalus. The sequence goes on along the minus strand of NC_041221.1, from coordinate 128,451,284 downwards.
AGAATGATATGATCGTATTAGCTACAGTATGGAAAAAAGTAGGAGTAGATGTAAATAGACCAGTTGGTAGGCTATTGCAGTAGTTAAGGGGAGGAATGATGGCTCTTTGTACTATGGGATGACATTGGAAATGGAAAGAAGTGGGCATATCTTATGGCTGTTGTAGGAAATGAAATTGACAGAATTTGGCAAATGAAGAGTGAAGAAGATGGACGTATCAAAGATGACACGTGTTTCTGGCTTGCATAACTGAGTATAAAGTGGTAGCATTCACTGAAAAAACCTTGTTTGAGGGAAAGATCATAAATTCTCTTTTCAATATATTAAGTTATGGGTGTGTTTAAGATGTCTAAGTAGTAATGTCAAATAGGCAGTTGGATATGGAGGGCTACTGATAGAAGTTTGGTGTAATAGAAGTTATTTTTGAAAATAAGAAAGGATGCCATTACCACACCAGAAATACTGAGGAATCCTTAAAAACAGATGAGATCCGGCTGATGAATATATGAAGAGCAGAGAAAAACCACTGCAGAGGTAAGAATAGCTCTGGAGATACACTTAACTCAAAACACTTGGTCAATAAATGCAAAACACTGTAATAGATGGGACCCTGAAGGAGTTGTCAAGGTGGTGGATTAAGCACTACATTCTGGCACTGTATGACCTGTCTCCCTTGTCATCCCCTTCTTACATTGGAAACACTGGCAGCTCCCAGTGCCTGCTGCCAGGTCAAAACCCTAGGAATTACTGCCAAGCAAAGTGAACTAAGTCTTCACTTTGGCTCCTTAGGGTCAATGTTGGAGCTGCAGTGAGAAGCAGAAGGGAGTCTGAAGTAACTCCAGATTGCCACACAGAGAGCAGAGGGGCAAAAAAGTTAAAAATATAGATTATGCTTATGGTTGCTAAGCCCAGGAAAAAGATACATTATGGCTCTCTGAAGTGGGAATTCTGATATAAGAAACTTCCAATGTGGATACTAGCCAAATAGGGCAGTGTCCCCATGTAACCTACAATACCTGGAAAATGCAGGAGGACATCCCCACCTAGACCGCAAGTTCCAAGAATGTCTCATCACTCTTCTAAAATCTCCAGAGGTAGGTTGTTGTTTCAGAATTTATACTCTGTGCCATACAAACAGATTCTCAAATAGAGATATGAACAGATAATCAGAAACAGTCAAATCTTTGAAGAAAATCAGTGCCATGGAAGAGAGGCCACAAATGCAACAAACAAAATAATTAACACCTGAGGGAAATGGTAGAAAACTTTAAATATCTCTTTAAAGACAAGAGGCCGTTGAATCCATAATATAACAGGCTGCTATTAAAAAATTATAGTCCTTGGAAACTAAAAATATCATCAAATTTTAAAACAATAAATTAACCTATTATTGAGATGTATTCAGATGAAAATTAAATTAGCTAGCTAGAAAATAGAATAGAGGAATTTTCTTAAAATATAGTGCAAAAGAACATGGGAGGTGCTCAACAAATGCTTTTCCCTCCTTCTTCTTCTCCCCTCTTTGCCTGGTTAACTTCTGCTAGTTCTTCAAAAATAGATTCAGGTGCTGTCTCTACCGGGCAGCCTCTCCTGACTGCTCTTCTCTCTTTCTAGATGAGTTGTTCTATCCTGGTAATTCTGTGGCACTGTCATAGGACTCAAAACAGCAGTATAATTGTTTTTGTTCCTCTAGGCCCTAAAGCTATTGAAAATAAGCACTACATTTTATCTTCCTATTCCATTCTTGGGACATAAAATAGTTTGAAATGCTTGTTGAATGAGTTTTCTACTCTATTTAGAGGAAATAAACAATTTTACCATAATCAGTATTTTTTAAAATTGTAGTTTAAATGTATGATAAAAGTCCTTGGTTACTAGCTTTATCAAATTGATGTGTGAAAGGTATGAGGAAATAGAAAATAGACTGTCTCTAATTAACAAGCTGGTTGTGTTCTGAGTTCATTTGTTGACTGATGTTTGAGATCTAGAATACTTTATACTATAATAAAATATAAATGGTTAGGTTCTGAGCAGCCCACAGAATTCTACTTAACATATAATTAATTGTTTTAATTCTATCATGGAATTTAGTAATTTTGCAACATGATGAAAATTAACTCAGGATTTCATATTTAATATGGAGGATTGAACATATACGTTTACTTCTCCCTTCTGAAACCTCACTAAAATACCAATTAAGGCATTAAAAAAGGCATGAATCCACAACATAGAGAAAAAGAGACCTCAGCTGACAAATGATAATCAGCAAAAGTTTGGAATCTGGAAGGTAGATGAATAAATTATAATAGGCCTAACAGACAGAAAAAAAAAAAAAAGGCTGAAACCTAGATACCTAGAACAAACCAAGAAGCAAACTGAGGCAGACTGAAGTTTCAGAAATTAGAGGCATCACATACTCCTGAAGGAACAGGTAGAGTTAATGCTGAAAGTAGGATTTTTGGAAATCTTTAAAAGTAGCAATTAGATTCTGTGATCCCTTCCCCAACACTAGGTAGCCAGGCAACTACTCTTTTTCCCACTATGGCAGTCCAGAGACATTGAAGCAAAGAGTCTGGACACAGGGATGCTCAGTACTGCTGAGGGCAGGGGTGCTGTATTGAAAACTGGCAGGGGGAGGTGGTGGGAGGAGGAGGGAAGGGAATTAACTAAAGTCTGTTTACTTACCCCACTCAGGAAAATACACCCCAGTTAAGGGACTGGAGGATTCCTCTTTTGGAAAAGACTTATTTTCTGGCAGTAATGACCTGGTCCCTGTCCAAATACCCTTCAGTAAAGTCCACTACTTCCTAAACCCCACTTATGAATCCAGAGTTTCCGACTGCTATTTAGTTGCCTCATTCTTTTTTTTTTTTTTTTAAATATTTATTTATTTATTTATTTATGGCTGCATTGGGTCTTCGTTGCTGCGCACGGGCTTTCTCTAGTTGGCGGTGCGCGAGCTTCTCATTGCGGTAGCTTCTCATTGCGGAGCACTGGCTCTAGGTGTGTGGGCTTCAGTAGATGTGGCATGCAGGCTCAGTAGTTGTGGCTCACAGGGTCTAGAGTGCAGGCTCAGTAGTTGTGGCGCACAGGCTTAATTACTACGCGGCATGTGGGACCTTCCCGGACCAGGGCTCACCAGGGGAGTCCTAGTGCCTCATTCTTAAACATTCAAGAATTACCAGGCATTTAAAGAAAATATTTAAAATAAAAGTTAGATACCAAATAAAAAGAAACTTGAAGGACACAGACAATGTAAAGAAAAAAAACTTCTAAGGCATATTTTCATTATTATCCTCAGGATGATGAAAAAGTGTGTCCATGAAACAAGTGCAGGCTACTATAAAAAGGAGCATTCAGAGAACAAAAAGAATTCTTTTTTTTTTTTTTTTTTTTTTTTTGCGGTACGCGGGCCTCTCACTGTTGTGGCCTCTCCCGTTGCGGAGCACAGGCTCCGGACGCGCAGGCTCAGCGGCCATGGCTCACGGGCCCAGCCGCTCTGCGGCACGTGGGATCTTCCCGGACCGGGGCACGAACCCGTGTCCCCTGCATCGGCAGGCGGACTCTCAACCACTGCGCCACCAGGGAAGCCCAACAAAAAGAATTCTTAAAAAATAGTAACATGGAATTAGGAAAACATTCTATGAATGATTGGGTAATGTATTTAAGGAAATATTCCAAAAGTTGAACAGACATTAAAGAGAGGATAAAAGATAGAAATAGTGTTGACCCAACTCTATGAGTATACTAAAAAAACCACCAAATTGTATACTTTAAAAGATTGGGATTTATGGAATATGAATTGTATTTCAATAAAGCTGCTATTTTAAAAGGAAAAATAATTATAAGCTGAGTCTAGGCATTCTAACATCTGAAAAATAGTAGTTCCAGATATTATAAAGTAAACAGAAAGGGAATTGTTAAACACATAAAACTAGAAATTTTTCTAGAATTAAAAATGGTTATGAGTGTACATATTGAAAGAGCGCACCAACTGCCCATCACAATGAATGAAAAAGACCCACACCAAGGCACAACGTTATGTAATTTAAAAATCCTCAGGATAAAGAGAGAAATCCTTCAGTTTTCCAGAGACAGGATAGATTCCCACCCAAAATTTGTTTCCAATTTCAAGGTTAATGATGCCACTCACATACCAGGAGGGTATGGAAAGGTTTATTACTGATATAATGAAGCCTTCTAGAGAGGAGGGTGTCTCCTGAGCAGGACTGAAAATGGCTTGAGACAGCAGGGAAAGGAAACTGTGTTGGGGTTTTCAGGTGGTTAGAGGGTGGGGCTGGGGTGAGGTTTTAACTTGCTGGCGTTGCCACAAGATGGAGCACCAGGGCTTTTCAGCTTGTACAGATATGGGGCAGAAGGGGAGCATGGAGCAGTGAGGTTTAAATCTGTCAAACATTAAAAAATGCAATCAGTTTTTTAAATATACTGGTCTAGAATTCTGTACTCAGCTAAACAATCACTCAAGTGTGAAGATAGTATAAAGAAATTTTTTAGACAGGTCTCCCACGTACCTTTTCTCAGGAAATGAAGAAGATACTCCAGCAAAACCAGAAAGTAAATCAATAAAGAAGAAATCATGAGATCCAGAAGTCAGAGGCTCTAATACATAAAATATGTGAAAGAATTTCTTAAGATCATGGTAAAGGGAAATCCCGGGAAGACGTGTGCAGCATGTCTAGAGGATAACCAGTCCAAATTTGAGCAAGTATGTTGAGATCTCCAGTAGCAATATTCTTTTTAAAAAAGAGGGAAAAAAAGGAAAGAAAGAGGAGGAGAGAGAGAGAGAGAGGCAGGGAAGGAGGAAGGAAGGAAAGAAAAGAAAGAGAAAAGAACTGATAGATAACCTGGCATTAAAAAAAAAATTGTTGAAGGCTTCCCTGGTGGTGCAGTGGTTGAGAGTCCGCCTGCCGATGCAGGGGACACGGGTTCGTGCCCCGGTCCGGGAAGATCCCACATGCCGCGGAGCAGCTAGGCCCGTGAGCCGTGGCCGCTGAGCCTGCACATCTGGAGCCTGTGCTCCGCAACGGGAGAGGCCACATTAGTGAGAGGCCCATGTACCGCAAAAAAGAAAAAAAAAAAAAATTGTTGAGAGGAAATTTACACTTTTGCAAAAAGTTGGGATGAAATGGGTACTTAGAAAACTAATTAAAAATTAGGTTATCAATAACTCAAAGGAAAAAAACTTGTAGCAAAAAGGTGATATAAATAATATAGCTCATAGTACATGACTCAGCTCTAAATATATTTAAGCAGTCATAATGATAGAATCATTGAATACATTTAATTTAAAAATATAAAGGAAGATATTAAAAGAAACAATAGAGTTAATAGGGTTGAAAACAGTTGTTTCATTATGATGGGGGTTATGAAACAAGAGGTTTTTGATAAAAGCCTTGTAGAACTATTTGACTTTTAAAAATGTATGGTATAATTTGATATAAATGTAATTTTAAGGGCATTTACATTTCTAACTTGTGACACCAGAAACAACCTTCTACTGTTACAATCAGGAACGTTTGTTTATTCTTTTCTCTACCAAACTACCTAGATGGTGAGTACAGGGCTTTCCTAATTTCCAAGCCTGGCTTGAGTTCTGGGGTTTGGTGGAAGGGTTAGCTCTCCTGAGAGTGGTATTCATGGAATTTTGAGAGGTGGAAGGCACGAGAGATGTAGCAACATGTCGGTGAGAAGGATGAAGACAGAGTGAGAAAAGTAAAAAGTAGCAAGGACAGGGACGGACACTCTAAGGCAGCTGAAGTAGGGGAAGCAAAAGATACTTAGAGGCATAACTTACCTCTGACCTCTGAAGAGGTGAAGAAGGATGGTAGCTTGAGTCAGTCAATTTAAGTGTTGTGCTGGTGGCTGGAGGAGGTGGCCAGGTAGGAAACAATTGTCAACTTTAAGGAGGGGGTTGGAGTGGAAGAGAAGGGTGTGGTGAGGTCAAAATAGGAAGGATAAAGAGTTAGTTGTCTCAGGTAGGTAATGGATGAGCAGAGATAGGTATAGATAGGGCAGGGCAGAAGATAATGGGTTTTCAGAGTAATGCTCTCCTTTCATCCCTTACCCCACAACCCTCCAGTTTCTATTAGCGTTGACCTCTGTTTTATCGTGTTGGAAGTGTTTGATAAATGCTGACTGACTATAACAGAGTATATTTTCCCTTTCCTTACTAAATCTTCTGGTTCTTCAAATAAATACTAAGTTCTATTCCTGTCATTTGTTAGAAAGGTTTTCATTCTAGTCTACTCTCACAGGGATGACTTCAGACCCCTGATTCTGGGAGATTTTCTGTTCAGATATTTACCCCAATTGCCTACTGAGATGTTTGTTTTCTTATTAGTGAGTTTTCGGAGTTCTTTATATTTTAGATTCCAGTCCATTTACAAATGTTTTCTCTTAATCTATGGCTTGTCTTCTCACCTTAACCATCTCTTTCAAATAAAAGGTTTAAAATTTGATGAAGTCCAGTTTATCACTGCTGTTGTTTTATGAATCATCCTTTTAGTGTTATATCAAAGAAATCTTTGCCTAACTCAGTGTCATGAAGATTTTCTCCTCTGTTTTTTTCTAGAAGTTTTGTAGTTTTAGGATTTGCATTTAGAATCATGATGCATTTAGAGTTAATTTTTTATATGATGGAAGGTATGAATGCAAGTTGTTATGTTTTGCTTTTGCATATGGATATCCAGTTCCAACATAATTTGTTTAAAAGAATATCCTTTCTCCACTCAATTGCCTTTGCATCTTGGTCAAAAATCAGTTGCTCTTATATGTGTGAGTCTATTTTTGGGCTCTCTGTTCAGTTCCTTTGATCTGTGTTCCTTTGAGTCTATGTTTATGCTCATTGTTTTTTAAATGGAATAACTAGAATCACCGTTTCTTCTTCTCAGCTAGTTAGCTTACAGTTATTGGGTTACTTATATATAAAACTTGCATTTAAAAAATTAGGTATACATTTTATTTATTTATATTTATTTTTTATTGAAGTATAGTTGATAAAACTTGCATGTTTGAGCCAAGAATTATAACTGAACCAAAGTAGGGAAGGAATAAATTATAAAACTTTGAAAAACAATGGAAAAGGTTTATAGTGCATTTTCTCCGTATCAAAAACAGAATTATTTTCTCAGATTGAAGTACAATTTAAGATTGTGTACAATAGTATGCCTTTTCAGTTGTATGTGTAATTTTACATTATTAGTATACAACTGCATGTACATTTCTACAACTTTGAATTCTTAGGATTTTGAATCTGTTTACTATTGAAACATTTTACCCTTTTTGTTTGTTTATTCTACAGGACTAAGTTTACAGCATGATATTTCTAGCTCTCTTCTAAGTTACTCAATCACAGACTCCTATACAGAATACAAGAGTTTTGAAGAGAGTTTAAGTAGCTTCCCATCGCCTGAACTCTTCAGAGGATCAGATTATTTAGGTGAGAAAATAATTTCAACCTTAAGTTGCTCCACTATAGAAATTGCTCCTTTGTCCACAAATCCTGCAATGAATAATGTTCCTTTTGAGGAGGTATACTTATCTTCCACCAAAACCTTCTGCCCACTATCCATTGTGTTCCATGCTCAGTCACATAGGACTATAGATCAAAAGCCCTCAGATCAGGGAAGGATGAAGAGATTAGCATTTACATGTAATACATATCCAGTTAGTAAGCAGTTTTGCACATAACGTATGTATACTTGTTCTCTTGAACTATGGGCTATCTTTTATATCCTATACTTCTCTTACTTTTCAGTAACTAAAAGGTTGACTAGACCATCTCCCTGTCTGAATTTTTTCTACAAATTAACAGTTATTTACATTTACTATATGTATAATTAAGAGCCTTTGGTTAATGATACAGATTGAACACATGCCTTCCTCCACAACTTTGCGCAATGGCTTTTTAAAAAAGACATAAGCACATAGGAGTAAAGAGAATGGGAAAGAATAAAGCATAAAGTTTGGAAAGCTAGAGAGCAAATGGTCTGATAAAGCAGAATTGAAGAAACTGAGTCCTAAATCAACAATGGGAAGTTTGTACAAAGTTAGTTTGTACAATACCATAGTATCCCAGAAAAGTTTTCAATGTGGCTTGTAAAATACTTGTAAAAAGCTGTGTCCGAAACACAAAAGATGTGGTGACTTCTCCTTTCCTACTCAAATGGAGTCTGGAGATTTATTCTTTGGGGTGTTTTGAAACAGAGAGACTCTGGACTGGAGGATACTAGGCACTGTTAATAGCAGGGATACCATGGTATTTTGAAATGTTAGTCCCAATTACTATTCCCCTGTAGTAGTATTATATAGCCATACCCTTGTCATAGCCTCATAGTGGGTGAAGTGTACTTTCTCACTCTTTTGCTTTGGAGTTGACCATATGACTTACTTTGGGCAATAGGATATCAGTGAGTGAAACATAAACTTTTGATATGTGCATACGTGATTGGGCTTGTCCTCTTATCCTTTTGCCATCATGAGACGAATACAGATCTTCTTCCACTTACGATGGAAAAAACTGTAAGTTGAACCATTGTAAGTCAGGGATCATATGTATATCTTAATTAGCTTTTACCTCTCCTGTGGGACTCCAGAATAAGAGATACAGAGCAGGATAGCCCCAGGCAGACTGCAGACTTCAGAGAGGTGCCCCAGCTGATCACCAGACCCATAAAATCTAAAGCAGAGCTGCTTGAGCTGAACAATAGACATGAGTATAAGAAATAAATGCTTTCATTTTATGCTACTGGCATTTCAGTGTTATTTATTATATAGAAAAAGCCAACTGCTTCAGATACTGTAGTGAATGCAGAAAGGGGGAATTGGGCTTCCCTGGTGGCGCAGCGGTTGCGCGTCCGCCTGCCGATGCAGGGGGGCCGGGTTCGCGCCCCGGTCTGGGAGGATCCCACGTGCCGCGGAGCGGCTGGGCCCGTGAGCCATGGCCGCTAAAAAAAAAAAAAAAAGAAAGGGGGAATTAAATGCAAGTGTACATTCCAAATTGTGGGACTTGCTCACCCAGTGCCTATTCTCATCCTAACCCAACAGCTCATTACTCTGTTCAGCTTCCAGAATGTTAGCACCCAGAATTGAAACTTTCAGGCAAGAGAATGGAAGGTTTTTTCCTGAGAAATCTGAGCAACCCTAAAGAAAGTATCTAAAGATATTGGCCTCAGTAGTCCTTCAGTGAAACTGACAAGAACCCTACAGTGAAGCTGCCTATGTGACAAGCCCCAACTAAGCCATAGAGATCCCACTTAGCCATTTAGGGCCCCCAGAGAGCCAAGGACTACTAGACTTCTGAGAAAACCCTCTAACATAAAACATAGAGATCAGAACAAAGCAAAATATGGTAGTGAGTCAGTAAGGTGTTGGAATAGGAAACCCTAGACCTGCCTTCCCCCAGAGACACACCAATTCAGCAACAATACATGGACTAATTCCCTTTGTGAGAAATCTAAAAACTAGTTGAGGGGCTCCTGCACCCCAGGCAAGCTTGAGACCAGTCACATCAAAGGCATTAGGAAGGACTTCCCTGGTGGCACAGTAGTTAAGAATCCACTTGCCAATGCAGGGGACACGGGTTTGATCCCTGGTCCAGGAAGATCCCACATGCTATGGAGCAACAAAGCCCATGTGCCGCAAGTACTGAGCCTATGCTCTAGAGCCCGCAAGCCACAACTACTGAAGCCCGCACACCTAGAACCCATGCTCAGCAACAAGAGAAGCCACCACAATGAGAAACCCGTACACCACAATGAAGAAGAGTAGCCCCCACTTGACGCAACTAGAGAAAGCCCACGTGCAGCAACAAAGACCCAATGCAGGCCCTCCCGGCCCAGAAAAGCCAGAAGGAAAATTCAAGACACCCTTTCACCATAATTCACACCCCCAGCACAGGTTTGCAGGAAACCTTCAGCTCCCAGCTTCTCCCTAGGGAGGGAGGGAAAGGACTGAAGCATATGTCAAAAGTTCTCAATTTTCTGGGAATGGTCAAAGAATTGCCTACTGTCTTATCTGCCTCAGAGGGCTGATGGGACCTGCCTGACATACTCTAGAAGTCTGATGGGTGCTGAAACAAAGATAGTATTTTGTCCTAGCATAAAAACATTCACTAGATCCCAGCTTCTCTCTGGGGCGGGAAAGAGTTGGACTGTGTCCAACATTCCAACATTTCTGGGGGCTCCTCAAAGGAATAGTTTTTGTCTCATCTGTCTTGGAGCACTGATGGGACTTGGTGTATTCTAGATTCCTCATGGGCACTAAGAACAAAGACTATGGTTTGAACTGGCAAGAAGGTTTGAGAGGATCCCAGAATCTCTGGTTGGGAAGATTGGTGAAGGTCTTCTGTACGAGGCCTATCTGTGAAGACTGGGAGAGGTGGCTGTTTTTTCTAATGTGCAGATACCAACACAAATCATTAAAGAAAAAGAAACAGAGAAACATGGTCCAAAAAATGGGAATAAGATAAAGCTCCAGAAACTGACCCTAATTAAATGGAAATATATGAACTACCTGAGAGAGAATTCAAAATAATTGTCATAAAGATGTTCAACAAATGTTCATTAAGAGCTCAGGAGAACAATGCACGGAAAAAGTGAGAATTTTAAGAAATAGATAGGGAAAAAAGTTAACCAAAAAGAAATCTTAGAGCTGAGAAGAAAGAATTGGCATACTCAAAGATAAGTCATTTGAAATTATCCAGTCAGAGGAGCAAAAAGGAAAAAGAATATAAAAGAATGAAGGAAGTTTGAGATTTCTGTTAAGAAAACAGATCAGTATATGGATTGTGGGAGTCCCATAGGGAAAAGGGAGGTAGGAAGGGACGGAAAGAGAAAGAGCCAGAAGGCTTTTTCACAGAAATAGTGGCTGAAAACTTCCTAAGTCTGGGGAAGGAAATGTACATCCAGACCTAGCAACCCCAACAAACCTCAAATAAGATGAACCAAAGAAATTCACATGGGTGCACATAATCAAATTGTCAAAAGTCAAAGACAAAAAGAGAATTTTGAAAGCAGCAACTAAAAAAACGACTTGACTAAAAAGATACTCCATGCAAATGGTGACCAAAAGAGAGCAGGAGAGGCTATACTTATACCAGATAAAAATAGACTTTAAGTCAATAACTATTATGAGAGACAAAGAAGGACGTTATATAATTATATAAGGGTCAATTCATCAGGAACACATAACAATTATGAATAAATATTCACCCAACATCAGAGCACCTAACATATGAGGCAAACACTGACAGAAATGAAGGTAGGAATAGGCATCGATACAATCACAGTAGGAGACTTCAGTACCCCCACTTGTAATAATGGATAGAACATTTGGACAGAAAATCAACACTTAACTGATTTCAAAGTATCAATATATTGCAAAGCTACAGTAAATATAACGTTATAGTACTGGTAATACAGACATATAGACCAGTAGGACAAAATAGAGGGCCCAGAACTAAATCCATGAATATATGGTCACCTGATCTTTGACAAGAGTGCCAAGAATACACAATGTGGGAGAAATAGTCTCTTCAAAAAATGATGTTGGCAAAACTGGATATCCACATACAAAAGAATGAAATTGGACCCTTATATCATACAGAAAAGTCAACTCAAAATGTAGTAAGGACTTAAATGTGAGAACAGCAACTGTAAAACTCCTAGAAGAAAACATAGGGGAAAATCTTCATGGCAGTTGGTCTTGGCAGTTATTTCTTTATGTGACACCAAAGGCACAGGCAACAAAAGCAAAATTAGACAAGTGGGCCTTGATAAAACTAAAAAACTTCTGCACAGAAGAAGAAACAATCAACAGGGTGAAAAGGCAACCTATAAAAAGGGAGAAAATATTTGCAAACCACATATCTGATAAGGGATTAATATCCAAAATATATTGGAAACTCCCACAATTCAAAAGGAAAAAAAATCCAAATAACCTGATTAAAAAATGACAAAGAACTTGAATAGACATTTCCCCCAAAGAAGACATTCACATTGCCAACAGGTATATGAAAAGATCACTAACCATTAGGGAGATGCAAATCAAGACCATAGTGAGATGTCACCTCACAACTCTTAGGCTCGTTATTATAAAAAAAAAAAAAAGAAGTGTTGGCAAGGATATGGAGAAATTGGACTCCCTTGTACACTGTTGATGGGAATGTAAAATAGTGAAGCTGCAATGGAACACCGTATGGCAGTTACTCAAAAAATTAGAAGTAGAACTACCATATATGATCCAGTAATCCCACTTCTGGGTGTTTATTCAAAGTAATTGCAGTCAGGATCTAGAAGATATATTTGCACTCCTGTGTTCATTGCAGCCTTTTTCACAATAACCCAATGTGGAAACAACCTAAGTGACCATTGAAGGATGAATGGAGAAAGAAAATACAGTATATGCATACAATGGAATATTACTCAGCCTTAAAAAAGAAGGAATATCAGGATATATGTATATGTATAGCTGATTCACTTTGTTATAAAGCAGAAACTAACACACCATTGTAAAGCAATTATACTCCAATAAAGATGTTAAAAAAAAGGATATCCTGCTATATGCAACACTATAGAAGAACTTTGAGGATACTATGGTAAGTGAAATAAGCCAGTCACAGGAAGAAAAATACTATATGATTCCACCTGTATGAGATATCTAAAGAAGTCAAATTCATAGAAGTAGAGAGGAGAATGTTGGTTGCCAGGGCCCTGGAAGAAAGGGATGTGGGGAGTTGCTATTCAACAGGTATAGTTTCAGTTATGCAAGATGAATAAGTTCTAGAAATCTGCTGCACAGCACTGTGCCTACAGTTAACAATACTCTATTGCACTCTTACAAATTTGAGGGTATGTCTCATGTTAAGTGTTCCCACCATAATAAAATTAAAAATAAGAGAAGAAACCAAGCAGAAATAAGAATACAAGGAAGATACTGGAAAAAAAAAAAACTTCAAATAAGGTTTTTTTTAAAAAACCTTTTTAAAGGTTTTTAAATCTGATTAAAAAAATGTATATTGCACCATTGAATAGGAATAGGATGCTGTGAAAAAAAAGGGGGGGTGAATATTCAGAGAACAAATTAAATGCAGTAGCAGAATGGAAAACTCGATAGAAGGATTAGAAGATAAGTTGAGGAGATTTCCCAGAAAAAAAAAAAAAAGTCAGGAGGAAAACACAAAAAATGGAGAAAAAAGGTAAGTTAGAGAAGCAATATATGAAATCTAATATCAAATAATAGAAGTTCCAGAAAAAGATAACGAAATAAACAGAAGGAAGAAAATTATCAAATATACAATTCCAGAACACTTTCTAGAGCTAAAGAATATGATTTCTGGGTTAAAAGGGCCATGCTGTGCCTAGCACAATAGATGAAAAACACCAAGACAAAACATTATGAAATTTCAGAACATCTGAGGATGGAATAAACAGAATGGATTTATACAATTTGGTAGAGTTTAGGATTAAATAGATGAAAAATACAGAGAAAACTAAACAAACAAGACTTTTATTGACTCCAGGAAAAACAAAAGGTGGTCATGGTATATACCACAAGAGTAAAAACTAGGATTTTTATGGCAATTTATCATCATAATGTCTACATTGAATATTGGCCTAACTAAATATGTGATATAATAATATGAGGACAATGGGAAAGGTGGGGAAAAGGAAATAAGAGTATTAAGGGACTGCGATAGCCCAAAGATTATTTAATATCCTGATGCCGTCAAGGCTTGTCTTTTTTTCTCTGTCTTACCCAAGCTTTCTTCAATTACCATAACTTGGTATGGGCTGGGGACCTAAGTTGAGGAGAAAAAGGTAATCTGCCACTTGTGTGCTATTGTTCAAAATTTTGTGCCATTTCTCCCTGCTTTTTTAGATTGGGAGTGTCCCATGTTGGAAGAAAACCTGCTGTGTAAGAATTCCACTCTTTTGGACACCAGTAAAGCAGTACCGATAGAGAAGGCACTACAGTTTTCAAACCTCTCTGCAATTTTAGGTAAGTTTCACATTCTTTTTCCTCATGTCACAAGGGGAAACCCTTGTCTATATTGGAAAAGCAAAGTATTTTTTCTTTTGAATGATTTCTAAGCTAAATTTATTGATTAGGACTATCTATGGCTACACATCATATCTGACTACTAGTAAGTAGCTTAAGTACATATGGGTTTACTTTTTTTTTAACATCTTTTTTGGGGTATAACTGTTTTACAATGGTGTGTTAGTTTCTGCTTTACAACAAAGTGAATCAGTTATACATATACATATGTTCCCATATCTCTTCCCTCTTGCATCTCCCTCCCTCCCACCCTCCCTATCCCACCCCTCTAGGTGGTCACAAAGCACCGAGCTGATCTCCCTGTGCTATGCGGCTGCTTCCCACTAGCTATCTATTTTACGTTTGGTAGTGTATATATGTCCATGCCACTCTCTCACTT
>NC_041221.1:128432502-128433563 GCF_002837175.3 Physeter macrocephalus | reverse complement strand
CTGTTAGTATTTGCCTTATGTATTGAGGTGCTCCTATGTTGGGTGCATAAATTTTTACAATTGTTGTATCTTCTTCATGGATCGATCCCTTGATCATTACGTAGTGTCCTTTTTTGTCTCTTGTAATAGTTTTTATTTTAAAGTCTATTTTGTCTGATATGAGAATTGCTACTCCAGCTTTCTTCTGATTTCCATTTGCATGGAATATCTTTTTCCATCCCCTCACTTTCAGTCTGTATGTGTCCCTAGGTCTGAAGTGGGTCTCTTGTAGACAGCATATATATGGGTCTTGTTTTTGTATCCATTCAGCCAGTCTGTGTCTTTTGGTGGGAGCATTTAATCCATTTACATTTAAGGTAATTATCGATATGTATGGTCCTATTACCATTTACTGAATTGTTTCGGGTTGTTCTTGTAGGTCTTTTCCTTCTCTTGTGTTTCTTGCCTAGAGAAGTTCCTTTAGCATTTGTTGTAAAGCTGGTTTGGTGGTGCTGAACTCTCTCAGCTTTTGCTTGTCTGTAAAGGTTTTAATTTCTCCATCAAATCTGAATGAGATCCTTGCCGGGTAGAGTAATCTTGGTTGTAGGTTTTTTTCCTTCATCACTTTAAATATGTCCTGCAACTCCCTTCTGGCCTGTAGCATTTCTGCTGAAAGATCAGATGTTAACCTTATGGGGATTCCTTTGTGTGTTATTTGTTGTTTTTCCCTTGCTGCTTTTAATATGTTTTCTTTGTATTTAATTTTTGACAGTTTGATTATTATGTGTCTTGGCGTGTTTATCCTTGGGTTTATCCTGTATGGGACTCTCTGTGCTTCCTGGACTTGATTGACTATTTCCTTTCCTATATTAGGGAAGTTTTCAACTATAATCTCTTCAAATATTTTCTCAGTCCCTTTCTTTTTCTCTTCTTCTTCTGGGACCCCTATAATTCGAATGTTGGTGCATTTAATGTTGTCCCAGAGGTCTCTGAGACTGTCCTCAGTTCTTTTCATTCTTTTTTCTTTATTCTGCTCTGCAGTAGTTATTTCCACTATTGTATCTTCCAGGTCACTTATCCGT
>NC_041221.1:128423830-128431823 GCF_002837175.3 Physeter macrocephalus | reverse complement strand
AAGTAGGATAAAATAAAGTTATTAAAATAAAAAATAATTATTAAGAAGAAAAATTTTATTTAAAAAAACACAAAAAAACAAAAAAACGGGTCAGTCAGAACCCTAGGACAAATGGTGAAAGCAAAGCTATACAGACAAAATCTCACACAGTAGCACACACATACACACTCACAAAAAGAGGAAAAGGGGAAAATAATAATATATCTTGCTCCCAAAGTCCACCTCCTCAACTTGTGATGATTCGCTGTCTATTCAGGTATTCCACAGATGCAGGGCACTTCAAGTTGATTGTGGAGCCTTAATCCGCTGCTTCTGAGGCTGCTGGGAGAGACCTCCCCCTCTCCTATTTGTTAGCACAGCTCCTGAGGTTCAGCTTTGGACTTGGCCCCGCCTCTGGCGTAGGTTGTCCGAGGGTGTCTGCTCTTCTCTCAGACAGGATGGGGTTAAAGGAGCAGCTGATTCGGGGGCTCTGGCTCAGGCCGGGGGGAGGGAGGGGCACGGATGCGGGGCGAGCCTGCAGCGGCAGAGGCCAGCGTGACGCTGCACCAGCCTGAGGCGCGCCACGCGTTCTCCCGGGGAAGCTGTCCCTGGATCCCGGGACCCCGGCAGTGGCGGGCTGCACAGGCTCCCGGGAGGGCCAGTGTGGAGAGTGACCTGTGCTCGCACACAGGCCTCTTGGTGGTGGCAGCAGCAGGCCTAGCGTCCCACTCCCGTCTCTGGTGTCCACGCCGACAGCTGCGGCTCGCGCCCGTTTCTGGAGCTCCTTTACGCAGCGCGCTTAATCCCCTCTCCTCTCGCACCAGGAAACAAAGAGGCAAGAAAAAGTCTCCTGTTTCTTCGGCAGCTCTGCACCCATCTCTGTAGCTCCTTTAAGCGGTGCGCTTAAACCCCTCTCCTCGCGCACCAGGAAGCAAAGAGGGAAGAAAAGGTCTCTTGCTTCTTCGGCAGCTCCAGACTTCTCCCGGACTCCCTCCCGGCTAGCCGTGGTGCACTAACCCCTTCAGGCTGTTTTCACGCTGCCAACCCCAGACCTCTCCCTGGGATCCCACCGAAGCCCGAGCCTCAGCTCCCAGCCCCCTCCCTTCCCAGCGGGTGAGCAGACAAGCCTCTCGGGCTGGTGAGTGCCGGTCGGCACCGATCCTCTGTGCGGGAATCTCTCCGCTTTGCCCTCCGCACCCTGTTGCTGCGT
The DNA here is from genome assembly GCF_002837175.3 of Physeter macrocephalus. Classification (NCBI taxonomy): domain Eukaryota; kingdom Metazoa; phylum Chordata; class Mammalia; order Artiodactyla; family Physeteridae; genus Physeter; species Physeter macrocephalus. The sequence continues at coordinate 128,430,634 of NC_041221.1, read as the reverse complement.
TCTCCTCTGTGGCTCTGGAGCTTCCCCCCACTGCCACCCCCAGTCTCCGCCTGTGAAGGGGCTTCTAGTGTGTGGGAACCTTTCCTCCTTCACTGCAGGTCCCATCCCTATTTTTTGTCTCTGTTTATTCTTTTTTCTTTTGCCCTACCCAGGTACGAGGGGTGTTTCTTGCCTTTTGGGAGGTCTGAGGTCTTCTGCCAGTGTTCAGTGGGTGTTCTATAGGAGCATTTCCACGTGTAGATGTATTTCTGATGTATCTGTCAGGAGGAGGGTGATCTCCGCGTCTTACTCTTCCGCCATCTTCTCTCTTCCCTTGGGTTTACTTTTTTAAAACATTTATTTTGAATTTTAGACTTGCAGAAAAGTTGCAAAAGTAATACTAAGGGTTCCCGTATACCTCCCATCCAGCTTTCTGAAATATTATCTTATACAACCGTAATACAATGGTGATAATCAGGAAATTAACATTGGTATTAAACTGTTAACTAAACTACAGACCTTATTCATCTTTCACCAGTTTTTCCACTAACGTCTTTTCTTCTGTTTCAGGATCCTATCTAGGATCCTACATTGCATTAGATTGTTATTTCTCCCATAGTCTACTGAGGTCTGTGACAGATCCTCAGTGTTTGTCTTTCATAAGCTTGATACTTTTGAAGATTACTGATCAGTTATTTTGTAGCACGTCCCTCAGTTTGAATTTGTCTAGTGTTTTCTCATGATTGGAAAGAGATTATGCAATTTTTGATAAGAACACCACAGAAATGATGTTGTATTAAGGAATTCTTAATGTCAGTACATATATCTTATTATTGGTGATGTTAAACTTCACTTGATTAAGGTGGTATCTGCTGGTTTTCTCCACTGTAAAGTTACTAGTTTCCCTCTGTAGTTAATAAATACCTAGAAAAACATAGTTCGAGACTCCATAAGTCCTGTTTCTCCTCAAACTTTCATTCACTGATGTTACCATTCATCAGAGGAACTTGATTGCCACAGTTCTTACTGTGGTGTTCATCTCATGGTAATTTTCTACTTCCCTCTTTCCTGTTACATTTATTAATTGGAATTCTGTTGTAAAATAACTGCCTATTTTCCTCCATTTATTTATTCAATTATTTCTATCAGTATGGACTCATGCATATTTATTTTATCTTATGGGTTAAAATCCATTCCTCACTCCCTCCCTCCCTCCCTCCCTTCCTTCCTTTATTCTACTATACACACAAAGAAGTTTCAGAATTGTTAACCCAGATCCCTGTGAGAAATACATTTACTAAGTAGATTACTACAGCATTTATGTACAGTTCTGTGTGTCTTCAGCATTTCAGCATCCAATCAACATACTCTTTTCCAAAGTTAGGTAGGTTACTTCTTTTCCTCTCCCCTTTCAGTGAAATTGTTATTCACTTGTTATATAGTTAGATTCCTTTGGTAGTGTTGGATTCAGTTTTTGATCCCCTTTCCTGTTTGATTTTGTTTATTTATTCAAGGAGGGGGGCTGTGTGAAGGTATGTGAAACATTACTATGGTTCTAAGAGTCATTGCTATACAAAAAAATATTCTCAGAAAAGTAATGCTTTCTCTTTCTTATACTGCTACTGTGATCCCTTTCCCCTCTTCTTTCTACCTGGTATCCACCCACCCCTTATAGGTAAGCAGTCGCTTTAGTTTATGCTTTATCTTTTTTGTGTTTCTTTTACACAAATGAACAAAGCCCTATGTATTTTCTTTCTTTTTTAAATTGAGGTGTAGTTGATTTACAATATTGTGTTAGTTTCAGGTATACAGCAAGGTGATTCAGTTATATATATATATATGTATTTTTCAGATTATTTTCCATTTTATATTACTGCAAGATGTTGAATATAATTCCCTGTGCTATACAGTAAATCCTTGTTATCGATACTTATCTATTTTATGTATAGTAGTTTGTATCTGTTAATCCCATACTCCTAATTTGTCCCTCCCCCCTTCCCTTTACCCTTTGGTAAACATGTTTGTTTTCTATGTCTGTGAGTCTGTTTCTGTTTTGTATATAGATTCATTTGTATTATTTTTTAGATACCACATGTAAGTGATATCATATATTTGTCTTTCTCTGTCTGACTTACTTCAGTAAATATATTCTCTAGGCCCATCCATGTTACTGCACATGGCAATATTCCATTCTTTTTTTATGGCTGAGTAATATTCCATTATATATATATGTGATATACATATCACATCTTCTTAAGCTAGTCATCTATTGATGGGCAGTTGGGTTGTTTCCATGTCTTCACTGTTGTAAATAGTTGCGCTGTGAACATTGGGGTGCATGTATCTTTTTGAATTAGAGTTTTCACCTTTTCTGGATATATACCAGGAGTGGGATTGCAGGATCATATGGTAGCTCAATTCTAAGTTTTTTGAGGAACCTCCATACTGTTTTCCCTAGTGGCTGTGCCAGTTTGCATTCCCACCAACAGTGTAGGAGGGTTCATTTTCTCCACAGCCTCTCCAGCATTTTTATTTTTTTTTTGGTATACTTTTTCATGATAGCCATTCTGACAGGTGTGAGGTAATTCCTCATTGTGGTTTTGATTTGCATTTCTCTAATAATTAGCAGTGTTGAGCATCTTTTCATTTGCCTGTTAGCCATCTGTATGTCTTCTTTGCAGAACTGTCTATTTAGGTCTTCTGCCCACTTTTTGATTGAGTTGTTTGCTTTTCAGTATTGAGTTGCATGACCTGTTTGTCTGTACTGGATATTAACCCCTTGTCAGTTGCATCGTTTGCTAGTATTTTCTTCCATTCTGTAGGTTGTCTTTTGGCTTTGTTGATGGTTTCCTTTGCTGTGCAAAAGCTTTTAAGTTTAATTAGGTCTGATTTGTTTATTTTTGCTTTGATTTCTTTTGCTTTGGGAGACTGCTCTTCGAAGATACTGCTATGATTTATGTCCAACAATGTTTTTCCTGTGTTCTCTTCTAGGAGCTTTATGGTGTCATGTCTTATTTAGGTCTTAAACCATTTTGAGTTTATTTTTTTCTATGGTGTGAGGGAGTGTTCTAATTTCACTGATTTACATGTAGCTATCCAGCTTTCCCAGCACCATTTGCTGAAGAGACTGCCTTTTCTCCATTGTATATATTCTTGCCTGCTTTATTGTAAATTAATTGACCATAGGTGCGTGGGTTTATTTCTGGGCTCTCTATTCTTGTTCATTGAGCTATACGTCTGTTTTTGTGTCAATACCATGCTGTTTGGATTACTGTAGTATTGTCTGAAGTCTGGAAGGGTTATGCCTCCTGCTTTGTTCTTTTTTCTCAGGATTGCTTTGGCAGTTTGGGGCTTTTGTGGTTCCATATGAATTTTCAAATTATTCGTTCTTGTTCTGTGAAATATGTCATAGATATTTCGATAGGGATTGCATTAAATCTATAGATTTCTTTGGGTCGTATGGCTATTTTAACAATATTAATTCTTCCAATCCAAAAGCATGGGATATCTTTCCATTTCTTTGAATTACCTTCAGTTTTCTTAATCAGTGTTTTATAGTTTTCAGCATATAGGTCTTTCACATCCTTGCTTAAGTTTATTCTTAGGTATTTTATTTTTTGATGTGATTTTAAACAGGATTTTTTTTTTACTTTCTCTTTCAGATATTTCATTATTATTGTAAAGAAATGCAACAGATTTGTGTATATTAATCTTGTATCCTGCTACCTTGCTGAATTCAATTATTAGTTCTGATAGTTTTTGTGTAGAGACTTTAGGGTTCTCTATATAGAGTATCATGTCATCTGCAAATAATGACAATTTTACCTCCTCCCTTCCATTTGAATATCTTTTGGAAGAATTTTTTTTTGAAGTACAGTTGATTTACAGTGTTGTGCCAATCTTTGCTGTACAACCAAGTGACTCAGTTACACACATATATATTGATACATTCTTTTCCATTATGGTTTATCCCAGGAGATTGGATATAGTTCCCTGGGCTATACAATAGGACCTTGTTGCTTATTGATTCTAAGTGTAAGAATTTGCATCTACCAACCCCAGATTCCCAGTCTATCCCTCTCCCTCCCCCCCTCCCCCTTGGCAACCACAAGTCTGAGTCTTTTTCTGTATTGTAGATAGGTTCATTTGTGCCATATTTTAGATTCCACATATAAGTGGTGTCATATGGTATTTGTCTTTCTCCTTCTGACTTACTTCACTTAGTATGATAGTCTCTAGGTCCAACCATGTTGCTGCAAATGGCATTATTTTGTTCTTTTTTATGGCTGAGTAGTATTCCATTGTATATATGTACCACATTTTCTTTATCCATTCATCTGTTGATGGACATTTAGGTTGCTTCCATGTTTTGGCTGTTGGGAATAGTGCTGCTCTGAACATAGGGGTACATGTATCTTTTTGAATTATGGTTTTGTCCAAGTATATGCCCAGGAGTGGGATTGGTAGATCATATGGTAATTCTATTTTTAGTTTTCTGAGGAGCATTCGTACTGTTTTCCATAATGGCTGCACCAACTTACGTTCCCACCAACAGTGTAGGAGGGTTCCCTTTTCCATTTGGATACCTTTTATTTCTTTTTCTTGTGTGATGGATGTGACTCGGACTTCCAGAGCTATGTTGAGTAGAAGTGCCAAGAGTGGGCATCCTTGTCTTATTCCTGAATTTAGTGGGAAGGCTTTCAGCTTTGCACTGTTGAGTATTATGTTGTCTGTGGGCTTGTCACAACTGGCTTTTATTATGTTGAGATATGTTCCTTGTATACCCATTTTGGTGAAGGTTTTTATCATGAGTGGATGTTGAATTTTATCAAATGCTTTTTCTGCATCTATTGAGATGATCACATGGTTTTTGTCTTTCCTTTTGTTAACGTGATGTATCACATTGATTGATATGCATATGTCAAGCCATCCTTGCAACCCTGGATTGAATCCAGCTTAATCATAGTGTATGATCCTTTTTTTGTACTGTTGGTTTTGGCTTGCTCATATTTTATTGAGGATTTCTGCATCTATATTCATCAGTGATACTGGCCCGTGATTTTCTTTTTTTGTAATATCTTTGTCTGTTTTTTTTTTTTTATCAGGGTGATGGTAGTCTCATAGAATGAATTTGGGAGTATTCCCTCCTCTGCAATTTTTTGGAATAGTTTGAGAAGGACTGGTATTAGTTCTTCTTTGTATGTTTGGTAGACTTCCCCAGGGAAGCCGTCCAGTCCTGAAATTTTGTTTGCAAGGAATTTTTAAAATTACAGATTCTAGTTCATTTCTAGTGATTGATCTGTTCAAATGATCTGTTTCTTCTTAACTCAGTTTTAGCAGGCTGTTTGTTTCTAGAAACTTGTCCATTTCTTCTTGGTTGTCCAGTATGTTGGCTTATATCTGTTCATAGTATGCTTTATTTTTTTAAATTTCTGTGGCATCAGTTGTTATTTCTCCTCTTTCATTTTTTATCTTGTTTATTTGGGTCCTCTCTCTTTTCTTCTTGGTAAGACTGGCTAGAGGTTTGTTGATTTTGTTTATGTTTTCAAAAAATAAGCTTTTGGTTTTATTGATCTTCTCTGTTTTTTTTTGATGTCTTATTTATTTCCTCTCTGATCCTTATAATTTCCTTTCTTCTCTTGACTTTGGGTTTTATTTGTTCTTCTTTTTCTAATTCTTTTAAGTAGTAGGTTAGGTTGTTTAAGATTTTTCCTGTTTCTTGAGGAAGGCCTGTATTGCTGTGAACATCGTTAGAATTGCTTTTGCTGTGTCCCATAGATTTTGTATGGTTGTGTTTTCCTTTTCGTTTGTTTCAAGGTATTTTCTGATTTCTTCTTTGATTTCAACATTGACCCATTGGTTTTTTTAGTAGCATGTTGTTTAGTCTCCATGTATTTTTCTTCTTTTCCTGTTTTTCTTTCTGTGGTTGATTTCTAGTTTCATACCATTGTGGTCAGAAAAGATGCTTGAAATAATTTCTGTCCTCTTAAATTTGTTGGGGCTTGTTTTGTGACCTATTATGTGGTCTATTCTGGAGACCATTCCATGCACACTTGGGAAGAATGTATATTTTGGGTTTTTTTGGATGTGGTGTCCTATAGATATCAATTAAGTTCAATTGGTCTATTGTGTCATTTAGGACCTCTGTTGACTTTTTGATATTCTGTCTGGGTGATCTCTCCATTGATGTCATTGGGGTGTTAAAGTCTCCTACTATTACTGTATTATTATCCATTTCTCCCTTTATGTCAGTTAGTATTTGCTTTATATATTTAGGTTACCCTATATTGGATACATATATATAAATGAGTATATCTTCTTCTTGTATTGATCCCTTTATCATTATATAATGCCCTTCTTTGTCTTTCCTTATGTCTTTTGTTTTAAAGTCTTTTTTGTCTGAGTATTGCTACCCCCACTTTCTTGTCATTTGTGTTTGCAAGAAATATCTTTTTCCGTCCCCTCACTTTCAGTCTGTGTGTTTCTTTTGTCCTGAACTGAGACTCTTTTGGGCAGCATATTTTAGGTTCTTGTTTTTTATCCAATCTGCCACTCTGTGTCTTTTGATAGGAGCATTCAGTTCATTGACTTTTTATTTTTTTAGGTTTTTGTTGTTGTTGTTTTTATACAACAGGTTCTTATTAGTCATCAATTTTATACACATCAGTGTATACATGTCAATTCCAATCACCCAATTCAGCACACCACAATCCTCACCCCCCCCCACGGTTTTCCCCCTTTGGCGTCCATACGTTTATTCTCTACATCTGTGTCTCAACTTCTGCCCTGCAAACTGGCTCATCTGTACCATTTTTCTAGGTTCCA
>NC_041221.1:128422775-128423431 GCF_002837175.3 Physeter macrocephalus | reverse complement strand
GTGATTTATGTCAAAGAGTGTTCTTCCTGTGTTTTTCTCTAAGAGTTTTATAGTGTCCGGTCTTACATTTAGGTCTCGAATCCATTTTGAGTTTATTTTTGTGTATGGTGTTAGGGAGTGTTCTAATTTCATTCTCTTACGTGTAGTTGTCCAGTTTTCTCAGCATCACTTACTGAAGAGACTGTCTTTTCTCCATTGTATATCCTTGCCTCCTTTGTCATAGATTAGTTGACCATAGGTGCGTGGGTTTATCTCTGGGCTTTCTATCTTGTTTCATTGATCTATATTTCTGTTTTTGTGCCAGTACCATATTGTCTTGATTACTGTAGCTTTGTAGTATAGTCTGAAGTCAGGGAGTCTGATTCCTCCAGTTCCGTTTTTTTCCCTCAAGACTGCTTTGGCTATTCGGGGTCTTTTTTGTCTCCATACAAATTTAAAGATTATTTGTTCTAGTTCCGTAAGAAATGCCATTGGTAATTTGATAGGGGTTGCATTGAATCTGTAGATTGCTTTGGGTAGTATAGTCATTTTCACAATATTGATTCTTCCAATCCAAGAACATGGTATATCTCTCCATCTGTTGGTATCATCTTTAATATCTTTCATCAGTGTCTTATAGTTTTTTGCATACAGGTCTTTTGTCTCCCTAGGTAGGT
>NC_041221.1:128421867-128422339 GCF_002837175.3 Physeter macrocephalus | reverse complement strand
ATTCCTAGGTATTTTATTCTTTTTGTTGCAGTGGTAAATGGGAGTGTTTCCTTATTTTCTCTTTCAGATTTTTCATCATTAGTGTATAGGAATGCAAGAGATTTCTGTGCATTAATTTTGTATCCTGCAACTTTACCAAATTGATTGATTAGCTAGTAGTTTTCTGGTGGCATTTTTAGGATTCTCTATGTGCAGTATCGTGTCATCTGCAAACAGTGACAGTTTTACTTCTTCTTTTCCGATTTGTGTTCCTTTTATTTCTTTTTCTTCTCTGATTGCTGTGGCTAGGACTTCCAAAACAATGTTGAATAATAGTGGTGAGAGTGGACATCCTTGTCTTGTTCCTGATCTTAGAGGAAATGCTTTCAGTTTTGCACCATTGAGAATGATGTTTGCTGTGGGTTTGTCGTATATGGCCTTTATTATGTTGAGGTAGGTTCCCTCTGTGCCCACTTTCTGGAGAGTTTTTATC
>NC_041221.1:128420614-128421394 GCF_002837175.3 Physeter macrocephalus | reverse complement strand
TTTTTTGCGGTATGTGGGCCTCTCACTGTTGTGGCCTCTCCCATTGTGGAGCACAGGCTCCGGATGCGCAGGCTCAGCAGCCATGGTTCACGGGCCCAGGCGCTCCACAGCATGTGGGATCTTCTCAGACCGGGGCACGAACCCATGTCCCCTGCATCGGCAGGCGGACTCTCAGCCACTGTGCCACCAGGGAAGCCCTTAACTTCTCCTTTTTCATTTCTAATTTTATTGATTTGAGTCCTCTCCCTCTTTTTCTTGATGAGTCTGGCTAATGGTTTATCAATATTGTTTATCTTCTCAAAGAACCCCCTTTTAGTTTTATTGATCTTTGCTGTTGTTTTCTTTGTATTTCATTTATTTCTGCTCTGATATTTATGATTTCTTTCCTTCTGCTATCTTTGGGTTTTGTTTTTTCTTCTTTCTCTAGTTCCTTTAGGTGTAACCTTAGATTGTTTATTTGAGATTTTTCTTGTTTCTTGAGGTAGGCTTGTATAGCTATAAACTTCCCTCTTAGAACTGCTTTTGCTGCATCCCATAGGTTTTGGATCGTCGTGTTTTCATTGTTATATGTCTCTAGGTATTTTTTGATATCCTCTTTGATTTCTTCCGTGATATCTTGGTTATTTAGTAATGTATTGTTCAGCCTCCATGTTTTTGTGTTTTTTATGTTGTTTTCCCTGTAATTCATTTCTAGTCTCATAGCGTTGTGGTCAGAAAAGATGCTTGATATGATTTCAATTTTCTTAAATTTACTGAGGCTTGATTTGTGACCCAAGATGT
>NC_041221.1:128419093-128420147 GCF_002837175.3 Physeter macrocephalus | reverse complement strand
CGGCAGGCGGACGCGCAACCACCGCGCCACCAGGGAAGCCCCCAACATTCTTTATTTTAAAGTCTATTTTATCTGATATGAGTATTGCTACTCCATCTTTCTTTTGATTTCCATTTGTATGGAATATCTTTTTCCATCCCCTCACTTTCAGTCTGTATGTGTCCCTAGGTCTGGAGTTGGGTCTGTTGTAGACAGCGTATATATGGGTCTTGTTTTTGTATCCATTCGGCAAGCCTGTGTCTTCTGGTTGGAGAATTTAATCCATTCACATTTAAGGTAATTATTGATATGTATGTTCTACTACCATTTTGTTAATAGTTTTGGGTTTGTTTTTGTAGGTCCTTTTCTCCTCTTGTGTTTCCCACGTAGAGAAGTTCCTTTAGCAGTTGTTGTGGAGCTGGTTTGGTGGTGCTGAATTCTCTTAGCTTTTCCTTCTCTGTAAAGCTTTTGATTTCTCCATCGAATCTGAATGAGATCCTTGTTGGGTAGAGTAATCTTGGTTGTAGGTTCTTCCCTTTCACTACTTTAATTATATCATGCCACTCCCTCTGGGTTGTAGAGTTTCTGCTGAGAAATCAGCTGTAAACCCTATGGGAGTTCCCTTGTATGTTATTTGTCATTTTTCCCTTGCTGCTTTTAATAATTTTTCTTTAATTTTTGCCAATTTGATTACTATGTGTCTCGGCATGTTTCTCCTTGGGTTTATCCTGTATGGGACTCACTGCGCTTACTGGACTTGGGTGGCTATTTCCTTTCCCATGTTAGGGAAGTTTTTGACTATAATCTCTTCAGATATTTTCTCTGGTCCTTTCTCTCTCTCTTCTCCTTCTGGGACCCCTATAATGCGAATGTTGGTGCGTTTAATGTTGTCCCAGAAGTCTCTTAGGCTGTCTTCATTTCTCTTCATTCTTTTTTCTCTATTCTGTTTTGCAGCAGTGAATTCCACCTTTCTGTCTTCCAGGTCACTTATCCGTTCTTCTGCCTCATTTATTCTGCTATTGATTCCTTCTAGTGTAGTTTTCATTTCAGTTATTGTATTGTTCATCTCTGTTTG
>NC_041221.1:128405309-128418947 GCF_002837175.3 Physeter macrocephalus | reverse complement strand
GGTCCTGGATCATCTTCACTATTATTATTCTGAATTCTTTTTCTGGAAGGTTGCCTATCTCCACTTCATTTAGTTGTTTTTCTGGGGTTTTATTTTGTTCCTTCATCTGGTACATAGCCCTCTGCCTTTTCATCTTGTCTATCTTTCTGTGAATGTGGTTTTTGTTCCACAGGCTGAAGGACTGTAGTTCTTCTTGCTTCTGCTGTCTGCCCTCTGGTGGATGAGGCTATCTAAGAGGCTTGATGGGAGGGACTGGTGGTGGGTAGAGCTGACTCTTGCTCTGGTGGGCAGAGCTCAGTAAATCTGTAATCTACTTGACTGTTGATGGGTGGAGCTGAGTTCCCTCCCTGTTAGTTGTTTGGGTGAGGCAACCCAACACAGGAGCCTACCTTTGGCTCTTTGGTGGGGCTAATGTCAGACTCTGAGAGGGATCACGCCAAGGAGTACTTCCCAGAACTTCTGCTGCCAGTGTTCTTTTCCCCACGGTGAGCCACAGCCACCCCCCGCCCTGCAGGAGACACTAGCAGGTAGGTCTGGTTCATTGTCCCTTGGGGTCACTGCTCCTTCCCCTGGGTCCCTATGTGCACACTACTTTGTGTGTGCCCTCCAAGAGTGGAGTCTCTGTTTCCCCAATCCTGTCGAAGTGCTGCAATCAAATCCCACTAGCCTTCAAAGTCTGATTCTCTAGGAATTCCTCATCCCGTTGCTGGACCCCCAGGTTGGGAAGCCTGACGTGGGGCTCAGAACCTTCACTCCAGTGGGTGGACTTCTGTGGTGTAAGTGTTCTCCAGTCTGTGAGTCACCCACCCAGCAGTTATGGGATTTGATTTTACTGTGATTGCACCCCTCCTACTGTCTCACTGTGGCTTCTCCTTTGTCTTTGGATGTGGGGTATCTTTTTTTGGTGAGTTCCAGTGTCTTCCTCTTGATGCTTGTCCAGCAGCTAATTGTGATTCTGGTGTTCTCGTAAGAGGGAGTGAGAGCACGTCCTTCTACTCCACCATCTTGTTTCCTCCCTTCCAAAAAAATTCTCTTTGACCTTTAAAGTAAGTATTGGTAGGTATGTACTTACTGCCATTTTAATTTTTGTTTTCCAGTTGTTTTTGTAGTTCTTCTATGTTTATTTCTTCTTCTTTTTGTTTTTCCTTTTGTGGTTTGATGGTTTTCTTTTGCAGTATGCTTGAGTTCCTTTCTTTTTGGTTTTTGTATATCTTTTGTGTGTTTTTGATTTGTGGTTACCCTGGATTACAAGTATGTTGACCCATAATTATATGTACTTGCTTTAGACTCATAGTCATAGAAGTTCAAGCACTTACTAAAAGCTCTACATTTTATACTACCCTCCCCCACATTTTGTGATTTTGATGTCCTATTTTACATCTTTATGCTTATTCTTTTGCTGTTAATTGTAGTTATAATCATTTTTACAATTTTTTTGATTGTTTACTCTATGTGCTGGCTTATTTAAGTGATCATCAGTCCTTTTATATATTTGCCTTTCCTATTGTGATTTTTTCCATTCCTATAGACCTTGCTTCTTCTCTATTTATTTTTATTTTATTTTTAAAAATAAATTTATTTATTTATTTATTTTTGGCTGCGTTGGGTCTTCGTTGCTGCGTGCGGGCTTTCTCTAGTTGCGGCAAGTGGGGGCTATTCTTCATTGTGGTGCACGGGCTTCTCACTGCGGTGGCTTCTCTTGTTCTGTAGCGTGGGCTCTAGGCACGCAGGCTTCAGGAGTTGTGGCTCGTGGGCTCTAGAGCGCAGGCTCAGTAGTTGTGGTGCATGGGCTTATTTGCTCAGCGACATGCGGGATCTTCCCAGACCAGGGATCTAACCAGTGTCCCCTGCATTGGCAGACAAATGCTTAACCACTGTACCACCAGGGAAGTCCCACTTCTTCTCTATTTAGAAAAGACTTTTCAATATTTCTTTTAGGGTAAGTGTAGTACTGTTGAATTCTTTTAGGTATTGCTTACCTGAGAACTTCTTTATCTTTCCTTCTATTCTAAATGGTAATCTTGCTGATAGGGTATCCTAGGTTGCAGGTTTTTCCCTTTCGGGGCTTTGAATATATCATGCCACTCCATTATAGCCTGCAAAGTTTCTGCAGATAAATCAGCTGATAGCTTCATGGGGGTTCCCTTGTAACTGACTCTGTTTTTCTCTTGCTGCCTTTAGAATCCTTTCTTTATCTTTAACTTTTGCCATTTTAATTATGATATATCTTGGTATAGCTCTGTTTGGGTTCATCTTGTTTGGCACCCTCTGTGCTTCCTGTACCTGGATATCTGTTTCCTTCTTTAGGTTTGGGAAGTTTTCAGCCATAATTTCTTCAAATACATTTTTCATCCATCTCTCTTTTTCTCCCTCCGTAACCCATGTTATCTGCAGGTTGGCACATTTTATAATATCCCATACATCTCATATGTTGCTTTCATTTTTTTTTTTCATTTGTCTTTCTATCTGCTGTTCTGATTGGGTGATTTCTATTATTCTATCTTACAGATCACTTATTTGTTCTACTGTGTCATTTAGTTTGCTATTCATTGCTTCTGGATTGGTTTTTATCTTGGTAATTGAATTGTCCATTTTTGATTGGTTCATTTTTATAATTTCTAGTTCCTTGTTACAGTGATCTGCATTTCTATCAATAATCTTTCTTAATTATGTTAGCCTTTTTATTACCACCTTTTTGAGTTCAAGGTCAAGTAGACTGGTGAGCTCTGTTTCATTATTTTTTCTTACAGAGGATCTCTGTTCTTTTAATTCAGAGTAGTTCCTCTGACTTTTTAATTTACTTAACTTTGCCTCTATTAATTTAAGAGAAACAGTTATCTACTATGGTCTTGGTGTTTTTATGTGGGAGCATCCTGGTGCAGGCTATGTGTGTCCAATGTTTTGGTGCAAAGGCTGTTTTGGTATAGACACCAGCCATGTCCTTCCTCAGGTTTTGCTGGCTGTTATCCCCTTGATAGGGGGTGTGGTTCATGCTAGAGTATCTAGAGCCTATGCAGAATGTGAGGCAGGGCTTCCTCTCTGCTCAGTGGCTGTCACCACTTTGTCAGAGGCAGGTCTGCTCCCCAGTAGTTGGATTAGAAGCTCTGAGGGTTGGGCCTGATCAGGCTCTGTTGCCCTTGAGTCTGTCCCCTGCCCCAAAGCAAGTGAGGCTTGTTCAGTCACAGAGGACCTGTGTGCCACCTGTGTAGGCATCTGTGATTCTGCTCAGAAGCTGCTTAAGTTCACATCCCTTTCTCTGTTGTATTTGTCCCAGATATAGTGCAAGGCTGTGGTGTGACATAGGCTGGGGCTGGTGGTCAGGGCATGGTGGATATAGGAACTGAGGTGGCTGTGCTTCCTCCTGAGATCAGGGCTGCCTCTGTGGCAGACCTCTCCCAAGACCTGCCTGCTCCAAATCTACCACTAAGGTGTGGTGTGGAATAGGTGGAGCCAGGGCACTCTCACTGGGAGCCGAACCACCACCTATTCCTGAGCGTGCTGACAATGGCCTCCACAGCTCCACCCAGATCATACTCCAGGCCCTCTGGGTGGTCTCTGCGTAGCTAGATGGAGCCCTCTCCCAGGGCCTATGTGCTCAAACTTCAGGGCTTAACCACTGCACACTCTTTTGATGCCACCCTATGTGCACGCTGACAGTACCCACCACAGCTCCACCCGGATCACACCCCAGGCACCCTGGTCTGTCTCTGGGTAGCTAAATCAAGTCTTTGCCCAGAACCTACGCCAGGCTATAGTGTGGAGTGAGTGGGGCTGGGGTACTTGCCCCTTTGGGTTGGTAAGTGCCATGAGGTTCTCTTTGCCCTGATTGTTAGCAAGCCAGAATGTGTGTACTCCTTCAGGTAGAGTCTAGGCTTTTCCAGCCCTTCTGTCTGTCTCAGCAGATTTCCCAGCAGGCCAGGGCGCTTGTCTCCTGTGCACAGGACCCTAGGACTGTGATGTCCAGGTTGGGCTTGACTTGCTTGCTCCCCAGAGCAAGGGTCCACCCATGTGGACCTTTTCTTCCTTACAGATCTCTCCCAGGGGCACAGGTCCTGACCCAATGCCTTTTTTTTCCATCTCACCTGGTTATGTGGAGATCTGTCTCACAGCTTTGGTTGTATAGGAGTTTTTCTGCCAGTTTCCAGTTAGTTTTCCATGAGAATTGTTCTACATGTATAGTATTTTTGATGTGTTTGCTGTGGGAGGTGAGTTCCACATTTTCCTATTCTGCCATCTTGGTTACCCTCCCCTGAATTATATTTCTAATAGATTGTTTTTTTTCCTTTCTTAGGTACCTCTTCAGAAGACTATCAGAAATGCCATAGAAAAGTGTAAGAACTAACATTTTAAAAGTTGTTGTGCTTTTAAAACTTTGTGTACTAATAGTTATATAGCATGTATAATTGGTAACCCACAAATTCAGATGTTTGTTTATTCAATATTTGTTGAGGACTCACTGTATACCAGAACTGTTCTGATTGCTGGAGGTATATTTGCTATCTATCCATCTGTCTGTCTGTCTATCTATCTAATTGCTGTAGTGAACAAAATTGATTAAAAACAAAATCTCTGCCTTCTTTGAGTCCACATTCTAGTTGGAGGAGATGGACAATAAATAAATAAGCAAGTAAATTTATACCCTGCTATATGGTAATGAATGCTGTGGAGAAAAATAAAACAAAATAGGGGACTAGGGAGTATTGGGATAGAGTTTTGCTCTTTAAAGTAGTGTGGTCCGAGACTCACCATTGAAAAGGCAGCATTTGAGCAGAGACCTAAAGAAGGAGACAGAGCAAGCTGTGTAACTCATTGGAGAAAAGAGCATTCCAGTAGAGAGAATAGCTGGAGCCATGCCCTGAGGCAAGGAGACCTGGGCTCCTGGTGTGAAGTGAGGGAGGAGGAGTGAGGTAAGAGATAAAGTGAGAGAGGAAGCAAGAGACCAGATCATATAAGGCATTTTAGTCAAATATAAGTGAATTGGAAGGCCTTTGAAGGGTTTAGAAGGATGATATGATACGACTTATGTTTTAAAAGAATCATGCTAGCTGCTGTGTTGAGAATAGACTATGATGAGGCAAGGAATTAGGGAAATTATAGTTAGGAGACTACTGCCCTAATCTGGGCAAGAAATATTGGAGTATGGACCAGAGTGGCAAGAGGGGAGATAGTGAGAGGTAGGATTTTGGATATATTTTGAAAGCAGAACTAAGAGGATCCACTGAAGGACTGAGTGGTGAAGTATGAAAGTAGTCAAGGCTAACACCATGGTTTTGGCTTGAGCAACTGGAAGGATGGAGTTGCCATTTATTAAGATGGGGAAGACTGAGGAGAAACATATTACCAGGGGCAGATGAGTTTGGCTTAGGGCATGTAGACTGAAGGGTAAGGTATATGAGAGAGATGTTCAAGGAGGTGGTCACATTCTGGATCATGAATACCTTAAGAGCTGGTATTTTTATTTTTTCCTGAATATGATGAGAAGCTATGAAAGATTTTCAGTAGGGCTGTAAAATATAATGATTTTTTTAACACCTAATCTTCAAAGGTTGAAAGAACTTACACAAAATTCATACAAGTTTAAGAACAAAGTCAGGAGACACCATCAAGAAAGTGAAAAGACAGTATACACAATGGGAGAAAATATTTGCAAGTCATATATCTAATAAGGGAATTGTATGCAGAGGATGTAAAGAACTCTTACAACTCAACAATAAAAGGACAAATAACCTGATTTAAAAATGGACAAAGCATCTGAACAGACATTTCTCCATAGAAGATAAACAAATGGCCAATAAGCACATGAAAATATACTGAATATCATTATCCATTTGGGAAATGCAAATCAACTTCATTGAGATACCACTTCACACCCACTGGGATGGTTATAATCAAAGAGACAGATAACAAGTATTGTCTTGGATGTGGAGAAGTTGGAACTCTCATACAAGGCTGATGAGAATTTTAAATAGTGAAGGTGCTTTGGAAAAGAGTTTGGCAGTTCCTCCAAATGTTACATGTGACCCAGCAATTCAGTCCTAGTTTTGCATACCTAAGAGAAATGAAAACTATGTGTACACAAAAACTTGTACATGAATGTTCAGAGCAAGTTTATTCATAACAGCCAAAAAGTAGAAACAATCCAAATATCCATCTAATGATGAATAGATAAATAAAATATGGTATATCCATAATGGGATGTTATTCAACAGCAAAAAGAAGTGAAATTCTAATATGCACTACAACATGGATGAGCCCTATAAATATTACGCTAACTGAAAGAAGCCAATCATGCAAGACCACATATTTTATGGTTTCATTCATATAAGATAGCAAGAATAGACAAATCTATAGAGACAGAAAGCAGATTAATGATTGCCTAAGACTGAGAGGTTTGGGAAGAAATGAGAATTGACTGCTAGTGGGTACAGGGTTGCTTTTTGGGGTGATGAAAATGCTCTAAAATTGACTGTGATGGTGGTTGCACAACTCTCTGAATATACTAAAAACCATTGAATTACACACTCTAAATTGGTAAATTATATGGTATGTGAATTATATCAATAAATCTGTTAAAAAAGACAAAGTTAGGACCAAGGAAACCAAGGACATTTAATTTTTAATAGGTGAAATAGATATAACCACATTTTTTTTACCAGAATTAAATGGTAGACAGTACAATGTGGTCTTCTTTGATGAGGATCTATAGTATTGGTACTTTGTGTTGCTGAGTGTGTGAGGGCAAGGACTGATAAACTGCTGAGCAAAAATTTCTGTGGAATTTTTAATTACCCAACCAAAATTCTTGCCAATCATCCTACCTCTTCACAAACATATGCATCATATTTCTGTCTTTGCAATCACTCTTGCAGCAAAGAAGAAGATGGATTAGGAGTGATTAGATTGAAGGGATGACTATCGTGGCATTCCGAGTGAGGCATGATTAGGACTTGAACTTTAGTGGCAAGGATTGCTTAGAAGGAAAACTTGAAAACAATTCAAGAGTGATAATCAACTGTTTTTAATGATTGGTTGGTTAAGAGAGGAAGATGGAGTCCGTGATGACCCTCAGCCCTCTGACTTAGGAAATAGGATGAATGATGACTCATTCACTATGTGAAGGAACACAAATAGAAAAGCAAGAGTGAGTTGGAGTGACAGGTCTGGAAAACACTGAAATACCTACAGCAGTTTGAAGTGGACATATCTAGCAGGCATTTGTATATCCCAGCCTGGAAAGCAAGGGAAAGGTTCTGGGCTGAAAGCATAGTTGTTCCCTTGGGAAAGTGTGTAGAGCGAGAAAAGAATAGTTTTAGTGTGATAGGCTCCTTATAGTTATGCTTGCATCTAAATGATGGAAATTTCTGAAGAAAAGAAAATCAATGACTGTTATTCTTGGGTGAATTATTCTTCCTTGGTGAACAACAGCGAAAATTCTAAGGCTAAATTATTAAGAAAATATAGCTTTATTGATTTATTTTTTAAAATAACTGATCTAAACTTCTCACGGGCTTTGATCACCTTTCTCCCCTGTTTAGCAGGGAAATGATGAGTTAAAGTTATTAATGCCATCCAGTTACTTTCAGGTAAAAGTCTCTTTTGGGTAAAAGCTGAGTCTCAGATTTTCTCCCACTCCATATTCCTGAGGATGATCATACCTCTTGATTTGCCTGGGACAGTCCCAGTATGTGCCTGCTGTTCTCACATAATCTTTTATAGAGCTTCCTTTTACTCTCAGAAAGGTCCCAGTTTGGACAAATCGTCACCCTAAATATAGGTGTATAGGCCAGAGGTGGGGGAGGGGTGAAGTTGGGTCTTGAGGGTGTCTGGGATCCATAAGTTGTCTCTGAATTTTTACTAATTTGTGCTGCAGATTTCAAGACTAGTTCATACCTGGGCTGGACTCTACTGATAAAGTCATTGATGAACTTACAGCTGTATTTTGGGCCTGAAGTCCTCCATTGCTGATTTTTCCTCACCTTAGCTTTTATTGCCACCCCAAACCCCTTAAATCTCATTGAAGTCCTCCATCCAGACTTCAACTTAGTTGCCTTTCTATAACCTTCGTGGTAAACTCACCTAGACACAACAGCCCTATGCCAGGTATTTTGGTTCTAAATTTGACCACCTTCTCTGCATTGCCTTTGGTATGTGGAACCTTGAGAACTAGTTTACAGTATACAGGAATTAAGGGACTCTTAGGAGAGCTGAGGCCTCCTCTCTGCCTGAGTATCCCAAGCTCTTATTTTTATATTGAGTTTCCACCTTGTGTGGATGTTTTCCCCTAGAGTTCTAAACAGGGAGTTTGGCACATGCCCTCTACTTTGGGCTTTCTCTTCACCTCTTCTAATGTCATCATCACACCTATTACCTCCACCTCCAGATTTTGGGCTTGAAGGAGAGAAGTCAGTCCTCATTGTCTAACTGCTTGTGTTTCCTAAGCCTCTGTTCCCTTTATCTTTCCAATAAACCTTTAGGCTGGTAGGCGTAGAGGGGGGATCTATCTTAGGTCACATGAGTTCTTATAGTAAAACTGTAGTTCATGTAAAACTCTGTGGTTCTGTCCACAAGCCTTAGTCTATATATGTTAATAGGACCTTGAGGAATGTAGCAGGATGTTAAATGTGCTTTCATGTAGTCTTAGAGTTTGGACAGTGACCTTAATAGATGAGAACAAAATAAAAATGACAATTACCCCATCCCCTATTCTGTGTAGAGCCATCTATGTAGAATTTGTAATAAGTGAGATTAAAACCTAATTCTTTCAACATTAGACCATCACCAATCTCTAAGCTAGTTAAGAAAAGACAAAGAATGCACTAAGAGGATGAAATGATCAAGAATGTTTATTTCTTTGATAAGAGTTATTGGTGTCATATGCAAGGAGAGTGGGAAACTTCTCCCTCACCTCAACACAAGAGAGAAGCTCCCAGAGATCCATTTGGAAAGTTCAACATATGTTCCCTGGAATTTGGTTTCTGACTCACACCTGGTAAAGCTAAAAGCAAGAAGGTCTGTTAGATGCTTTGGAATGGCTGATAAGAGGACACTAGAAATACTTTCAGAGTTTGGCACAGCAAAGATTTGTGCATATTGCCCAGACGTCAGACATAGATCCCACAGAAGGGATCATCTTGAAAGGGATCATGCCCAATATGACTTCCTGGAAAGGACAAAATAAACTTGACTGAAAGAGACTGGAAATTCTACCATCAAATTGAAAAGCTGAGGACATCATAAAGAGCAGGTGAGAGAGCCCCAGAGATAGGGAAATCTTATCACCAAACCCTTCAAAATACTTCAGGTTTGGGCTTCCCTGGTGGCGCAATGGTTAAGAATCCGCCTGCCAATGCAGGGGACACAGGTTCGAGCCCTGGTCCAGGAAGATCCCCCACGCCACGGAGCAACTAGGCCCGTGCACCACAATTACTGAGCCCGCGCTCTAGAGCCTGCAAGCCACAACTACTGAAGGCTGCACACCTAGAGCCTGTGCTCCACAACAAGAGAAGCCACCGCAGTGAGAGGCCCACGCACCGCAACGAAGAGTAGCCCCCACTCACTGCAACTAGAGAAAGCCAGGGCACAGCAGCTAAGACCCAACGCAGCCAAAAATAAAATAAATAAATTTATTTTTAAAAAACTACTTCAGGTTTGAAAGAGTCAGCATTTGGTTATCTGTCATGCCCAAAGGGCACCAAGGACATATTATAATAGTATCAGTTAAGACGAAGTGAGAGAGTGGCATGGACATATATACACTACCAAACGTAGGGTGGATAGCTAGTGGGAAGCAGCCACATGGCACAGGGAGATCAGCTAGGTGGTTTGTGACCACCTAGAGGGGTGGGATAGGGTGGGAGGGAGGGAGACGCAAGAGGGAAGAGATATGGGAACATATGTATATGTATAACTGATTCACTTTGTTGTAAAGCAGAAACTAACACACCATTGTAAAGCAATTATACTCCAATAAAGATGTTAAAAAAAAAAAAAAAGATCAGGAAAGACCTTTCCTACAGTTCCTTCCTGCTACTCCAATGCCAAAGGATCCTAAAGAGTAGTTAACAAATGGGGAAGGAAAAAGAGCAAGAAATAGAGAAAAATAACAGCGATGGTTGGTTTCCTCACTGCAGGTTATGAGTCTAAATCAGACGTAAGTTGGGAAAAGGAAGAGGTTTAAGTTGGGTAATAAGAGTTTAGTGTTGTGATATTATGCTGGGCTTTTTATTACCTAAAAATGACTATTTATTGGCCAGAGAGTACCGCAAAAGCAAGAGAATACACCTGAAAGGGGCAAGAAAGTACTATTTTGACAGGATGAATTTATTTTTTTGTATCTGATTCTTTTTTTCCAATATTTTTTATTGAAGTATAGTTGATTTACAATGTTGTGTTAATTTCTGCTGTGCAGCGAAGTGATTCTATTATACATATATATACATTCTTTTTAAAATATTCTTTTCCATTATGGTTTATCATAGGATATTGAATATAGTTCTCTGTGCTATACAGTAGGACCTTGTTGTTTATACATTCTATATATAAAAGCTTACATCTGCTAACTCCAACCTCCCACTCCATCCCTCCCCCAATCCTCTCCCCCTTGGCAACCACCAGTCTGTTCTCAATGTCTGTCATTCTGTTTCTGTTTCATAGATAGGTTCATTTGTGTCATATTTTAGATTCCATGTATAAGTGATATAATATGGTATTTGTCTTTCTCTTTCTGACTTACTTCACTTAGTATGATATTCTGTAGTTGCATCCATGTTGCTGCAAATAGCATTATTTTGTTCTTTTTTATGACTGAGTAGTATTCCATTGTATATATGTACCACATCTTCTTTATCTGTTCATCTAAGGATGGACATTTAGGTTGTTTCCATGTCTTGGCTATTGTGAATAGTGCTGCTCTGAACATGGGGGTGCATGTGTCTTTCTGATTTATAGTTTTTAACAGGATGAATTTAAAGGGGAAATATGAAGGAATAAAATACTTTTTTGCTTACTGAGTTCAACTTTTCACTAAAGCAGTAATAGGAATTTAAAAATCATCCTCTCACATTTAGTTTTCAACTCCACTGTCTTGCTGGGGACTCAGAAATTCCACTTTGGTGGTCAAAGGCTGAGCTTTGATTCTTTTGTATTCCTCTTGTAATAGCTAATCCTCTTTTACACAGTTTGGATAGGATTGGGGGCAGTCTCATTTGTGAAAGTATAAAATGGAAAAGAGTATTAATTTTTTTAAAGTATTATCTCTAATGTTACTTGAGATCCTTACCACAAGAATCCTGGAAAACAAGGGACTTCCCAGGTGGTCCAGTGGGTAAGACTCCAAGCTCCCAATACAGGGGACCCAGGTTCGATACCTGGTTGGGGAATTAGATCCCACATGTATGCCACAACTAAGAGTCATGCTGCAACTAAGAGTCGGCATGCCTCAACTAAGAAGTCCACATGCTGCAACTAAAAAAAAAGATCCTGCATGCCGCAGAGAACATTCTGTGTGCCGCAACTAAAACCCAGCACAGCCAAAATAAATAAATAAATAAATAAATATTTTCTTTAAAAAGGTAATGAGATATCATTTCTTAAAAAAAAAAAAGAATCCTGGAAAACAAGATTGCTATTCCTTTTCCATAAATGAGATAATCAAGACTCAAGACAGATAAAGTAACTTCCCCAAGGCCACTGAAGTGTAAGTAGCAGAACTGAGCTTTAAATCAAGGTCTGTCTGATTCTAAATACTATGCTTTGTCCTCTACACATATTGTCTCACCCTGATGGATGTATAAGTATATTGCCCTTTATTATGAAACTATTTGTTCATATAGATATGTTAGCATTTTTTCTAACTAGCTTTATTTTTTCTACAGGATAATTGATTGCATAGAAATGTCTTTAAGCATTATTTGAGGACTCTCAAAAGTTACTGAAAGAGTAAAAGAATCCCATTAATTTGTTCTTATTCTAGCATGATGACGTTAGCAGACCAAAGTATTTCTCCAAAACCAAAGAGTACTTCAAATTCAGAATCAGGTAATTAGTAATGAAACTAATCATTTTTATAATCCTCTCTTTATTTATTTTTAACATCTTTATTGGAGTATAATTTCTTTCCAGTGTTATGTTAGTTTCTGCTGTATAACAAACTGAATCAGCTATATGCATACATGTATTGCCACATCCCCTCCCTCTTGTGTCTCCCTCCCACCCTCCTTATCCGACCCCTCTAGGTGGTTGCAAAACACCGAGCTGATCTCCCTGTGCCATGCAGCTGCTTCCCAGTAGCTATCTATTTTACATTTGGTGGTGTATATATGTCAATACTACTATCTCACTTCGTCCCTGCTTACCCTTCCCCTTCCCCATTCCTCAACTCCATTCTCTACGTCTGTGTCTTTATTCCTGTCCTGCGCCTAGGTTCATCAGAACCATTTTTTTTTTAGATTCTATATATATGTGTTAGCATATGGTATTTGTTTTTCTATTTCTGACTTACTTCACTCTCTATGACAGACTCCAGGTCCATCCACCTCACTACAAATATCTCAATTTCATTTCTTTTTATGGCTGAGTAATATTCCATTGTATATATGTGCCACATCTTCTTTATCCATTCATCTGTTGATGGACACTTAGGTTGCTTCCATGTCCTGCCTATTGTAAATACAGCTGCAGTGAACATTGTGGTACATGACTCTGTCTGAATTATGGTTTTCTCAGGGTCCATGCCCAGTCGTGGGATTGCTGGGTCATATGGTAGTTCTATTTTTAGTTTTTTAAGGAACCTCCATACTGTTCTCCATAGTGGCTGTATCAATTTACATTCCCACCAACAGGGCAAGAGGGTTCCCTTTTCTCCACACCCTCTCCAGCATTTATTATTTCTAGAGTTTTTGATGATGGCCAATCTGACCGGTGTGAGATGATATCTCATTGTCGTTTTGATTTGCATTTCTCTAATGATTAATGATGTTGAGCATTCTTTCATGTGTTTGTTGGCGATCTGTATATCTTCTTTGGAGAAATGTCTATTTAGTTCTTCTGCCCATTTTTGGATTGGGTTGTTTGTTTTTTTGTTATTGAGCTGCAAGAGTTGCTTATAAATTTTGGATATTAATCCTTTGTCAGTTGCTTCATTTGCAAATATTTTCTCCCATTCTGAGGGTTGTCTTTTGGTCTTGTTTATGGTATCCTTTGCTGTGCAAAAGCTTTTAAGTTTCATTAGGTCCCATTTGTTTATTTTTGTTTTTATTTCCATTTCTCCAGGAGATGGGTCAAAAAGGATCTTGCTGTGATTTATGTCATAGAGTGTTCTGCCTATGTTTTCCTCTAAGAGTTTGATAGTGTCTGGCCTTACATGTAGGTCTTTAACCCATTTTGAGTTTATTCTTGTGTGTGGTGTTAGGGAGTGTTCTAATTTCATACTTTTACATGTAGCTGTCCAGTTTTCCCAGCACCACTTATTGAAGAGGCTGTATTTTCTCCATTGTATACTAATGCCTCCTTTATCAAAGATAAGGTGATCTTATGTGGGTGGGTTTATCTCTGAGCTTTCTATCCTGTACCATGATCTATATTTTGTTTTTGTGCCAGTACCATACGGTCTTGATTACTGTAGCTTTGTAGTATAGTCTG
>NC_041221.1:128392676-128404721 GCF_002837175.3 Physeter macrocephalus | reverse complement strand
TTTTATCATAAATTGACGTTGAATTTTGTCAAAAGCTTTTTCTGCATGTATTGAGGTGATCATATGGTTTTTATCCTTCTGTTTCTTAATATGGTGTATCACAATGATTGATTTGCATATATTGAATAATCTTTGCATTCCTGGGATAAACCCCACTTATCGTGGTGTATGATCCTTTTAATATGCTGTTGGATTGTTTGCTAGTATTTTGTTGAGGATTTTTGCATCTATATTCATCAGTGTTATTGGCCTGTAGTATGCAAGTGATTTCTGTGCATTAATTTTGTATCCTGCTACTCTACCAAATTGATTGATTAGCTCTAGTAGTTTTCTGGTAGCATCTTTAGGATTCTCTATGTATAGTATCATGTTATCTGCAAACTGTGACAGTTTTACGTCTTCTTTTCCAATTTGGATTCCTTTTATTTCTTTTTGTTCTCTGATTGCTGTGGCTAAAACTTCCAAAACTATGTTGAATAATAGTGGTGAGAGTGGGCAACCTTGTCTTGTTCCTGATCTTAGAGGCAATGGTTTCAGTTTTTCACCATTGAGAATGATGTTGGCTGTGGGGTTGTCTTATACGGCCTTTATTATGTTGAGCTAGGTCCCCACTATGCCTACTTTCTGGAGAGATTTTATCATAAATTGATGTTGAATTTTGTCAAAAGCTTTTTCTGCATGTATTGAGGTGATCATATGGTTTTTATCCTTCTGTTTCTTAATATGGTGTATCACAATGATTGATTTGCATATATTGAATAATCTGCATTCCTGGGATAAACCCCACTTATTGTGGTGTATGATCCTTTTAATATGCTGTTGGATTGTTTGCTAGTATTTTGTTGAGGATTTTTGCTTAGAATTGATTTTGCTGCATCCCATAGGTTTTGTGTCATCGTATTTTCATTGTCATTTGTTTCTAGGTATTTGGTGAGTCTGGCTAATGTTTTATCAATTTTGTTTATCTTCTGAAAGAACCAGGTTTTAGTTTTATTGATCATTGCTGTTGTTTCCTTCATTTCTTTTTCATTTATTTCTGATCCGATCTTTATGATTTCTTTCCTTCTGCTAACTTTGGGGATTTCTGTTCTTTCTCTAATTGCTTTAGGTGTAATGTTAGGTTGTTTATTTGAGTTGTTTCTTGTTTCTTGAGATACGATTGCATTGCTATAAACTTCCCTCTTACACTGCTTTTGCTGCATCCCATAGGTTTTGGGTCATCTTGTTTTCATTGTCATTTGTTTCTAGGTATTTTTTGATTTCTCCTTTGATTTCTTCAGTGATCTCTTGGTTATTTAGTAGTGTATTGTTTAGCCTCCATGTGTTTGTACTTTTTACAGGTTTTTTCCTGTAATAGATATGTAGTCTCATAGTGTTGTGTTCGGAAAAGATACTTGAGACGATTTCAATTTTCTTCAATTTACCAAGGCTTGATTTGTGACACAAGATATGATCTATCCTGGAGAATGTTCCATGAGCACTTGAGAAGAAAGCGTATTCTGTTGTTTTTGGATGGCATGTCCTATAAATATCAATTACGTCCATCTTGTTTAATGTATTTCTTGGATTGATCCCTTGATCATTATGTAGTGTCCTCCTTTGTCTCTTGTAATAGTCTTTATTGTAAGGTCTATTCTGTCTGATATGAGAATTGCTACTCCACCTTTCTTGTAATTTCCATTTGCATGGAACATCTTTTTCCATCCCCTCACTTTCAGTCTGTATGTGTCCATAGGTCTGAAATGGGGGTCTTGTAGACAGCATATATACTGGTCTTGTTTTTGTATCCATTCAGCTAGTCTGTGTCTTTTGGTTGGAGCTTTTAATCCATTTACATTTAAGGCAGTTATCGATATGTATGTTCCTATTACCATTTTGTTAATTGTTTTGGGTTTGTTTTTGTAGGTCTTTTCCTTCTCTTGTGTTTCCCGCCTAGAGAAGTTCCTTTAGCATTTATTGTAAAGCTGGTTTGGTGGTGCTGAATTCTCTTAACTTTTGCTTATCTGTAAAGGTTTTAATTTCTCCATCAAATCTGAATGAGATCCTTGCTGGGTAGAGTAATCTTGGCTGTAGGTTTTTTCCTTTCATCACTTTAAATATGTCCTGCCACTCCCTTATGGCTTGCAGAGTTTCTGCTGAAAAATCGGCTGTTAACCTTATGGGGATTCCCTTGTATGTTATTTGTTCCTTTTCCCTTCCTGCTTTTAATATTTTTACTTTCTACTTAATTTTTGATAGTTTGATTAATATGTGTCTTGGCGTGTTTCTCCTTGGATTTATCCTGTATGGGACTCTCTGCGCTTCCTGGAATTGATTAACTATTTCCTTTCTCATGTTAGGGAAGTTTTCGTCTATAATCTCTTCAAATATTTTCTCAGACCCCTTTTTTTCTCTTCTTCTTTGGGACCCCTGTAATTCGAATGTTGGTGCGTTTAATGTTGTCCCAGAGGTCTCTGAGACTGTCCTCAATTCTTTTCATTCTTTTTTCTTTATTCTGCTCCCTGGCAGTTATTTCCACCATATTGTCTTCCCGCTCACATATCTTTTCTTCTGCCTCAGTTATTCTGTTATTGATTCCTTCTAGAGTATTTTTAATTTCACTAATTGTGTTCTTCATCACTGTTTGTTTGCTCTTTAGTTCTTCTAGAGCCTTGTTAAGTGTTTCTTGTATTTTCTCCATTCTGTGTCCAAGATTTTGGATCATCTTTACTATCATTACTCTGAATTCTTTTTCAGGTAGGTTGCCTATTTCGCCTTCATTTATTTTGTCTTGTAGGTTTTTACCTTGCTCCTTTGTCTGTAACATTTTTTTCTTTTTTTTTTGCGTTACACCGGCCTCTCACTGTTGTGGCCTCTCCCATTGCGGAGCACAGGCTCCGGACGCGCAGGCTCAGCAGCCATGGCTCACAGGCCTAGCTGCTCCATGGCATGTGTGATCTCCCAGGACCGGGGCACGAACCCGTGTCCCCTGCATTGGCAGGGGGACTCTCAACCACTGCACCACCAGGGAAGCCCCATAACATATTTTTTTGTTGCTTCATTTTTTTTTTGTTGATGTGTGGTGCTGTGTTCCTGTCTTACTGGTTGTTTGGCCTGAGACATCCAGAACTGGAGTTTTCAGGCAGTTGAATAGAGCTGGGTCTTGGTGCTGAGATGAGGATCTCCCTGAGGCCTCACTCTGATTGATATTCCCTGAGGTCTGATGTTTCTCTGTTAGTCCAGTGGTTTCAACTTGGAACTCCCACCACAGGAGCTCGGGCCTGACCTTCAGCTTGGGAACCAAGATCCCGCAAGCTTTGTGGCGTGGTAAAAAAAAAATTAATAAAAAGAACAAAAGGAGCAGTACAATATCAAAGAATAAAACAACAAAATAAAATTAGAAAGATGAAAAATATATTAGGAAAAATAAAACTATAATTGAAACATCTGCAACAAGGTAAAAAAAACCACAACAGAAAAAAGAAAAAAAAAAGGGTGGGGTGGGGTGGGGGAACAAGCCAGAAGGAGAGATCACATGTCGCTGGGGGTTCCTCCATCCCCTTAGGTGTCCGTGGTACCCCACTGGTGCCTGCTAGGTGCCCTAGTTGTGAGGAGATGCGAATTTTGTTTCCTTCTAGTACACCATCTTGACCCTGACTCCCTCTATTTATTTTTGTCACAGTGCTGCAGTATATGTTAAGAAAACTGGTATCCCAGGAAATTGAGTCCATTTTAGTGTGGTTGTATTTAAGAAATGAAGATATGTGAGGTTAGGTCTTAACTATCCCCACAGCACCCATCATTAATTCATTTAATAAATATTTACTGAGTATGTATTCTGTACTAGGCATTACTATATATACCGATAGGGAGTGATGTATTTTCCCTTACCTTGTCAGTTTCAGTCGTAGGAGAGGAAGATAATCAGTAAACAGATGCATTGGAGTTATGTGTGATGGTTGAAAAACAAAAGAATCAAAAAAGCGCCTTGCATTTTTGGCCTTCTGTTATTTAATTTACTATTAGAATAAATGTGGCAAGACCTTTACAACCTTATTAACATCTATTGTATTTCAGATTTCTATTTTCTTTATTTCCTGCAACAAGTTTTATAGCATCTGTTTGGGGATTAATTTAAAGAATTGCTTGCTTTGCTCCTGATGGATATAAATGTTTGTATGAACTGAAAAAAGAAGAGTTTTTTGGTGTTGTCTTCACTTTAAGCAGTTGTCTTAATGAGCATTTAGAAAATGCCAGGTATTATGTTAGGAAGTGTGGGTATAAAAATGCTTAAGATGGTTTCTGTTCTAAGGGAAATGAACCTAGTGATAAAAACTAAACTTATCCCACATGCATGGAGTGGCTGGGCCCGTGAGCCATGACCGCTGAGCCTGCACGTCTGGAGCCTGTGCTCCGCAATGGGAGAGGCCACAACAGTGAGAGGCCAGTGTACCACAAAAAAAAACAAAAAAAAACAACTAAACTTATAAAAGCACACATCCTTGGAAAGAGTAGCATCTACTACCTTGGAGGGTGAGCATTAGAAGGAAGATTTGCTTTATAGATCACAATTAAGGAACTTGTGAACAAGGGAAGAAAGATATGAAAGGGAAAGTTGGTAAGGGTATCAAAAACAGTCATGATTTTATCTAGTTCATGCCAGATTTTGGCTGTGGAAACTATTATTTATAAAGCCTGATAGTAAGGCAGAATATTGATTCTGTAATTATGTATGCTTGTATATTCTTACTTTTATGTGGTTGATTGACTTAAAATTTCAAATTAAATTATATCTTGCTCTAGAGTTATTTTTTTACACATTCCTTAATTCAGCAAATCCAAGTTTGTTCCAGTTGTTTGTCAGGCTCTTTACTAAGTGTTAGGAAACCAAGAAATGGCTATATTCCTGCCCTCAAGGGTTCATAGTCTAATAATAGAAACAAACAAACAAGAAATTACTTCTCAGACATCTCCTGCTCAGTCTTCTTTGCAATTTTATCTACTGCTATTAGCTATTAAATGTGGGGGTTCTTAAAGGCTGATTCCTAGATTTTAATCTCTGTTCAGTCCACCCCCTGATATGTCTAAGTATCCTATAAAAGGCAGGGCTTCCAAATTTTCCATTCTAGACTCTCCTCTGAGGTAAGACCCTTATATGTAGCTGCCTTCTGGACATCTCTGCTTGGATGTTTCAGAGACACCTTATCTCATCATTGGTTAATTCCACTCATTCAACGAATATTTATTAAGCACCTATAGTGTAACACAAACTGTTTTAGTTGCTGGGGAACATGCCAAATTTCTTGCCCTAACAGAGTTTATGTTATAGTGGAGAAAGAAAGAAAATAAACAGATAAAAACAGGTAAACAAATACATATATCACAACATCAAAAATAAGAGTAATGAGGGAAAATAAAGAAGGGTAAAAACAGAGTGTGTGACTAGGGATGCTGTTTTAGACAGGCTAATCAGGATAGGCCTCTCTGAGGAGGTGACATTCGCACAGAGCTTGAAGTGAGAGAGTGGGCCATGTGAAAATCTGGTGGCAGAGCATGCTAGGCATAAGGGAATCACAAGTGAAAAGGCCATGAGATGGGAATGTGTTTAGCATGTTGGAAGAAGAGAAAAGAGGTTAGTGTGACTGGAGCAAGATGAGAAAATAAAAATGAATGGTTGAAATTGTAGTCGGTGAGCAAGTGGTATAATGTAGTCTCATATGCCATCGCAAAGAGTAGGGATTTTTTTCTAAATGTGTTGATAAGTGCATCTTAGAGCAGAGGAATGACATGATCAGGTACATATTTTAGAATTATCACTCTGGCTACTATGTGGATAATAGACTAAGGGGTAAGAGTGGAAGCAAGGAAACCTTGTCAAATAAACTATTGCAATGGTCAGATAATGGTGTTTGAGACTAAAGTGATAGCAGTGGTCTGATTTGGAATATATTTTAAAGGCAGATGGGCCAGGATTTTCTGATTAGGCTGGTTGTTGGGTAAGAAAGAAAAGTCAAGAATGACTCTTTTTTTTTTTTAACATCTTTATTGGAGTATAATTGCTTTACAATGGTGTGTTAGTTTCTGCTTTACAACAAAGTGAATCAGTTATACATATACATATGTTCCCATATCTCTTCCCTCTTGCGTCTCCCTCCCTCCCACCCTCACTATCCCATCCCTCTAGGTGGTCACAAAGCACCGAGCTGATCTCCCTGTGCTATGCAGCTGCTTCCCACTAGCTATCTATTTTACATTTGGTAGTGTATACATATGGTATTTGTTTCTCTCCTTCTGACTTACTTCACTCTGTATGACAGACTCCGGGTCCATACACCTCACTACAAATAACTCAGTTTCATTTCTTTTTATGGCTGAGTAACATTCCAGTGTATATATGTGCCATATCTTCTCTATCCATTCATCTGTCGATGAAGAATAACTCTTAAATTATTGCTTTGAGCAACTAGATGAATGGTGATATCATTTCTTGAGATAGGGACATTGTAGGGCAGAGCAAGTTAGGAGAATAATTAAGAGTCTTTGGTTTGCTCATATTAAATTTGATCTGTCAGCTCGTGTACATAATGTTACATGAAAGAATGCCAACACAAACAGGTATATACTCATTTATTTTATATATATATATGAAGTTCGAGAACAGGCAAGACTTATTCTGGCTGACAGAAGTCAGAATAGTGGTAATCTTTAAAAAGGGGGTGCTGACTGGGAAAAAACATATAGGAAATTTCTGGGGTGTTGGAAATATTTTATGTCTTGATCTGGGTGATAATTATATGGACGAATACATGTAAATATAAGATTTGTTCCCATTACTGTACATATGGAGTACCTTAAGAAAATATTAAAACGTTAAGAGGATTTTTAACCTTCAGCTGGAGATGTCGTGAAATCAGTTTGTGACACAAGAGTCCGGAGTTCAGGGCAGAGATTGGGGCTGCAGATAAATATTTAGAGTCAGGTATAGATGTTTTGAAGCCGTTAGAGTAGGTGAGTCACTTAGGAAGAGAAAAGAAATAGAAAAGAGACATGTAAAAAGAATGTAAATAGAACACTTCAACATTTAGAAACAGCTGTAACAAAATTTTCCAAGAGATCAAATAAAACAAGGGTTGATGACTGAGAATTGTTACAACCAAGACCTAACCTAGTCTTCCTCCTCCAGTGTCCTCCATCTCAACAAATGTAGCTTAATAAACCAAAACATGGGATCATCCTCAACACCTTCCTGTTTGTCATTTCTGTCTCTAATCTATTACCAAATCTTAGTACTAATTTTATCTTTTACAGAACTCTCAAACCTACAGCTTCTCTCTACATTGGGAGATGAAGATGAGAGGAATGATTAGCCTCAAAGTTTGCCAGATTTAGCAAATAAAGATACACAATGCCCAGTGAAATTAGAATTCAGAAAAGCAGCAAATAATTTTTTAATATAATTATGTCATAAACATTGCCTAGGCTGTACTATTACACAGAAAATACTTAAACTAAAAAGAATTTGTAATTCATCTGAAATTCACATTTAAGTGGGCATCCTATGTTTAATCTGCAATGAGGCTGGAAATATGTAAGCGATACAGGGATTATAAAAATAGGATTTTGTATGCCAATTTAAGGAGCTTAAGTTTTAACTTGAGGGCAGTGGAAAGCCTTTAAAGAGTGTTAAGCAGATGATATTAGATTTTTATTTTAGGTATACAGTGTGGAGAGTGGACTGCAGAGGGAGGTGATTTGAAAGGCTATTGGGATCTATGTAGCAGGAAAGGGTTTGGGGTACAGATAAAGTTTTTGGTAAGATGAAAGAGGCCTGAGTATGTTTTAAATGCTGGTAGAAAAGTTGGAGTAGAAAGGGAGAGACTGAAACTACAGGATAGTAGAAATGGAAGGATAATTAATGAAGAGTTCTAATCACATGCAACTTTCTCTACTAATTGAAAGGTAAATCTTTTATATACAGTTTATTTACTCCTGTGAAACCTGGAGCTCTTGAGATAAAGGTATTTTTAATAATTCTTCCTCCTATCTGTAGCAAGTCAGGTTGTTCAACATACATTAAGTTTTTCTTCTAAAACTATTACAAAATCAGTCATTAAAATCCATTTTTTCCTCAAATTTGAGTTCTCTTTTCTGTACTTAGAGTTAATGACAAGTTAAAATACTAAAGTATATTTTTATTATAGATAATGCATCTTGTGGAGTTTTACTTGCTGAGAAAAATTACCCTTCAACCCCTCAAAAAACAAAGAAAAAAGCAAGTATTGAAGCAGAATAACCTTATAAATCATAAATTTCATTAATATGGGACATACTATTTTCTTTTAAACACTTTTATAGGAATTATTTTTCAGCTATTTAAGCCAATAATGGAAAACATTTTTGGAGCTTAGCAATTAGAGTGGATTATTGTTGCATGAATATATACTCTATATAAAGTTAATGAAAGAGGATTAAAACTTAAAAATTTTCCAATTTCCTTAAATTGGATGTCTATTAATAATTAATTTAAAGTGAAAATAACACATTTGCTTTGTAGCCAGAACAGTGTTCTGTGCTAAGGAACTGTAAATCAGTACATTAGACCTGGAATCTAGAGGTCTTTGGGGAGGAATTCAGACTTGATTTTGTATATAACAGGAGCTACTATCTGAGTGGCTACTCAGTGTAAAGTATTATTCTAAGCACTTTTCATTAAGTATATGTTTTTTATAGCATTCCTATCAGGTAAGTTTGTCATTTGTTTTATTTTTTAGCTATTTTATAGCTGAGAAAAATGAGGTTTAGATATTAACCAATATGCTTGAGGAGCTTGTGACAAGTCTTTCTCAATCTAAAACCTGTACTTTTTCCACTGTGCCGCATGGTCACTGTATACTTTGGGGAGCAAATTGAAAGAGGGCAAGAGTGTCAGTAGGAAGATTCATTAATAGAAAGTTGCAAAGGTTTTGGTGGGAGATTGTGGTGGCTTTAACTAGGATGTTTTGTAGGAGAGATGAAAAAATATGCGTGGATTGAAGATAATTTTACCTATAGTGTTTATGGATTGGACATAAAGGATGAAAGAGTGAGAGGTGTCAATAAAGGCTTCTAGGTTTGTGTCTTAAGCAGCTTTGATGGATAAAGGTACTATATAATGTGATAGGAAAGGCAGGAGATCTGAAGGCACATGAAGATGAAAATGTTGGAAGGGCCATTGGCTGTAAGTTTCCAGGTCAGGAAAACAGAATAGGGGAGTATACAATATTATAGATATTTTAAAATTCATGGTAATGGGTGAAATCACCTGGGAAAGAGTATCTAGAGAGTAAGGAAGAAAAGGGGGTCCAGGATCAATTCTTGAAAAACTCTACAGTCACATGGAAAAGGAAAAGTGGGCAGAGAGAACGGGGAAAATAAACAGTATATGGTATCATAGAAGGTAAAGGAGGAGAGCTTTTGCTCCTAAAAGGGAGAGTGGCCAACTATGCTGAGTGCTGCTTGGAGGTCCAGTGTTATAAAGAATTTTGAAAAATTGGAGGACTTCCAGTTTCTGGTCCAACATGAAAGGAACTTAGAAGTCACTACTCTGTCCTAACAACAAGTAGAAACCTGAACAAACTGAAAAATAAGCAACTCTTTATAGATCTGTCAAAGAAGTAAGTAAGGTCACATGGTAAACTGCTACACCAAAATATGGAAAGACAGACAGGTGGATACAGAGAATAATGACTTACCAGAGTACAAACACATGAACAGAAACCTCCCTGTGAACCAGTGCTGGGGTGGGAAACCCAAAAGTGTGATTGATGAATTGCTGAAGGCTCAGTGTGGACAACTCTGAAAGTTAAAAACTCAAGAGGGGCCCAGTCATCAGAGGAACCTCCACACTTTTGTGAGTTGTACCTCCAGAACCTCTACCAGATCCTCACAGTGAATATCAGAGAAGAATACCCTCATGCTTCTGGTAGTGGAAAGGGAAAAGGAACCATTTTGAAGTACATCAGAATATTCTGTTCTTCTTAACAAAGCCTACCCTCAACAGAAAGTGTTTTACAATAGCCTAACTTGCTGGGGTTTTATCAGAACCTAACCTACCTGGGGAGGGGAAGTACCTGATTCCAGCCAGCTCTCCCCTTCCAAGTGGAGGAAGGAAATTATTCAATTCCAGCTCCCTCTAGCCTTCCACATGGGCGAATGGAAGTACCCGATTACTACAAGATGGTCCTTTCTAGCCATCCTGTCTCAACTCAAGGGGGAAAAAACTGAGAAGAACCAGTGATGTTTGCAGTCCAGGGTCACAGGCTCAATAAAAGACTGAGACCTAATCATAGAACTGTAGAATGCTTCCCCATCCCTACAATTTATCAGTGCATTACTAAAGACGTATTCACCACAGTTGCTCTTAGCCAGTACATCATGTCCACATTATAGCAAAAAATTACAAGCCATACTAAAGAGCAAAAATTACTGTTTAAAGAGGCTGAATAAGCATCAGAGCCAGAGTCAGATGTGGCGGTAGTGTTAGAATGATCAGACCAGAAATGTAAAATAACTATGATTAATACGCTAAGGCAGTTATAGGAAAAAGTAGACAACATGCAATATAAGCAGAGAGATGGAAATTCTAAGAAATAATCAAAGGAGTGCTAGAGATCAAAAACACTATAGCAGGAATGAAGAATGCCTTTGATGGACTCAGTAGTAGAATAGACACAGCTGATGAAAGAATATCTGAGTTTGAGGACATGACAATAGAAACTTCCCAAACTGAAAAGCAAAGAGAAAAAAGGACTGAAAAAAAAAAAAAACCAAACTGTGGGACAACTACAAAAGGTGTGACATATACATAATTAGAATTCCAGATGGAAAGAAACAGAGAAAGGAACAGAAGCAACATTTGGAACAATAATGACTAAAAATTTTCCTAAATTAAAATGTCAGACATTAAACCACAGATCCAGGAAATTAAGAGAATACAAAGCAGGATAAATGCCCCCAAAACTACATATAGAAATATCAGATTTGAACATCAAAATCAAACAAAGAAAATACCTTGAAAGAAGCCAGAAGGAAAAACACCTTACCTATAGAAGAGCAAAGATAAGATTTACAGACCTCTCCTCAGAAACCATTCAAGCAAGAAGAGAGTGAAGTGAAATATTTAAAGTATTGAGAGAAGACAACCACCAACTAGAATTCAGTACCCTGTGAAGTTATCCTTCAAAAGTGGAGGAGAAATACATACTTCCTCAGACAAACAAAAATTGAGGGAATTTGTTGCCAGTAGGCCTGCCTTGTAAGAACTATTTAAAGTTCTTCAGGGAGAAGGAAAAAAAACATGTCAGTATAGGTTTATCTATCTTAACAAATGTACCACTGTGGTGTAGTGTGTCAATAGTAGGGGAGGTTGTGCATGATTGGGGACAAAGGGATATATGGGAACTCTGTACATTCAGCTGAGTTTTGCTGTGAACCTGAAACTGCTGTAAAATATGAAGTTTGTTAATTTTTTAAATGTCAATTGCATTTAGGATCAAGAAGGAAATTGATGACTTTGGCAAGAATAATTTTAGTGGACTAGTAAGGAAACTAGTTTGGAATAGGTTAAAGAGTTATAGAAATTGAGAAAGTATAAAATATATAAAGAAGCAAATTGGGACATAAACAATATAAAATGTGTGTGTGGAGGGGAAAGTAAATATGTAAAACTTTTTAATGCAATTGAAGTTAATTTGTTTTCAGCTTAAAGTAGACTATTATGAGATGTATTATGAATGCCTTAGGTAATCAAAAAGCAAAAATGGGGCTTCCCTGGTGGCGCAGCGGTTGAGAGTCCGCCTGCCGATGCAGGGGATGCAGGTTTGTGCCCCGGTCTGGGAGGATCCCCCGTGCCGTGGAGCAGCTGGGCCCGTGGGCCATGGCTGCTGGGCCTGCGTGTCCGGATCCTGTGCTCCGCAGCGGGAGAGGCCACAGCAGTGGGAGGCCCGCCTACCGCAAAAAAAAAAAAAAAAAAAAAAAAAAATGTGTGAGAGATACACAATGATAAAGAGAAAAAAATCAAAGCATACC
>NC_041221.1:128378207-128390707 GCF_002837175.3 Physeter macrocephalus | reverse complement strand
GAGGCCCGCCTACCGCAAAAAAAAAAAAAAAAAAAAAAAAAAAAAATGTGTGAGAGATACACAATGATAAAGAGAAAAGAATCAAAGCATACCACTAGAAAAAAAACATCAATTCACAAAGAAAGACAGTAATAGAGGAAGAAAGGAACAAAGGAACTATAAAATAATCAGAAAGCAATTAACAAAATGGTGATAGTCCTTACTATCAATAAATCTGCACCTCTCAGTAATTATTCTAAATGTAAATGTTTTAAATTCTTCATTTAAAAGATATAGAGCAGCTAAATGAAAAAAAAGTAACTATATGCTGTCTACTAGAGACCCACTTAAGCTTTAAGGACACTAAGGCTGAAAGTGAAGGGATGGACAAAGTTATTCCATACAAATAGAAACCCAAATAGAGCAAGGATAGCTATACTTATATGAGACAAAATAGATTTTTAAGTCAAAAGCTGTAATAAGAGACAAAGAATGCCATTATATAATGATAAAGGAGTCAGTTCATCAAGAGGATATAACAATTGTAAGTATATACTCACTGAATTTTGAAGCACCGAAGTATATTAAACAATTATTAACAGATCTAAAAGCAGAAATAGGCAGCAGTGCAATAAGAGTAAGGGACTTCAATACCTGACTTTCAAGAATGGATAAATTATCCAGACTGAAAATCAGTGAGGAAATAATGGACTTGAACTACACTTCAGACTAAATGCACCTAACAGACATATATAGAACATTCCACCCAACAACGGTAGAATCCACATTCTTCTCAAGTGCACAGGAAACATGCTCCAGAATAGATCATATGTTAGGTCACAAAACAAGTTTTTAACAAATTAAATAAGATTGAAATTATATCAAGTATATTTTCTGACTGCAATGGTATAAAACTAAAAATCAACAATAAGAGCAAAGCTGGAAATCTCAAATATTTGGAAATTAAACAATATACTTATGAAAAACCAATGAGTCAAAGAATAAATCAAAAGAGCTATTAAAAATATCTTGAGACAAATGAAAATGGAAACACAACATATCAAAACGTATGGGATACATCAAAAGCAGCCTTACAAGAGAAGTTTATAGTGATAAACACCTACATTAAGAAAAAAGTAAGACCTCAAGTAACAGCCCAATCTTATACTTCAGGGAACTAGAAAAAGAAGAACAAACTAAGTCCAAAGTTAGCAGAAGGAAGAAAATTAAAATATTAGAGCAGAAATAAATGAAATAGAAACTAGAGAGACAATAAAAATGATTAACTAAACTAAAAGTTGGTTTCATTAAAAGATAAACAATTGAGAAACTTCTATCTAGACTAAGAAAAAAAGAGAGATGACTCAAATTAATAAATTATAAGTGAAAGAGGAGACATTACAACTGATACCACAGAAATGCAGAGGGTCGCAACAGACTTCTATGAATAATTATGTATCAACAAATTTGATAACTTAGAAGATATGGATAAATTCCTAGAAATGTACAACTTACCAAGACCGAATCACAAAGTAATAGGGAATCTGAACAGACCAATAATGGCCAAGGAGATTAAATCAGTAATTAAAAATTTCCCAGCAAATAAAAGGAACCAGCTAGCTTCACTGGTGCATTCTACCAAATGTTTAAAGAAGAATTAATACAAGTCTTTCTCAAACTCTTCCAAAAAGTTGAAGAGGAACACTTTCAAACTCATTTCTGAGGCCAGCATTACCATGGTTACTAAATTCAGATCAGGGCATTGAAAGAAAATTACAGGCCAATATCCCCACTGAACATAGATGTAAAAATCCTCACCAAAATGCCATCAAACCAAATTTAAGGACACATTAAAAGGACCATATACCATTATCAAGTGAGATTTATCCCTGGGACTCAAAGATGGTTCAACATAGGGAAATAAATTCATGTGATACACCACATTAATAGAATGAAGGGTAAAAACCATATGATCATTTCAATGGATGTTGATAAAGCATTTGACAAAATTCAACATCCTTTCGTGATGAAAACGCTCATTAAATTAGGTATAGAAGGAATGTACCTCATCATAATAAAGGCCATATGTGACAAGCGCATAGCTAACATCATAGTCAGTGGTGAAAAGTTCAAAGCTCTTCCTCTAAGATCAAGAATAAGGAAAGGATGCCCACTCTTGCCACTTCTATTCAACAGAGTATTGGAAGTCCTAGCCAGAGCAATTAGGCAAGAAAAAGAAATAAAAGGCATCCAATTAAGAAAGGAAGAAGTGAAATTATCTCTGTTTACAGATGACTTGATCCTATATTGAAAACCATAAAGACTCCACCAAACACCTTTAGAACTAATAAATTCAGTAAAATTGTAGGATACAAAATCAACATACAAAAATCTGTTTCATTTCTATACACTAACAAAAAACTATCTGAAAGAGAAATTAGAAGGCAATCCTGTGAGATAATAGAAAAAATTTGTATATACTGGTCTCTGCCCCCAGTTTCTGGCACAGAACTCCTAAACCCTTGTAATTTCCTAAGTGTAAGAATGCTAGGAGCATCTCTTTGTTTTAATATTTGGTCTTTGACCTCATCCCTGACACAGGACTCCTACAACCTTGTAAATTCCTAAGTGATAAGAGTACTAGTGGATATTTTGTTTTAATGAAGCAACTCTGGATGGGCTTCTGGATGGCTCCAGTATAGGGACTGGTCACCAGAAAGATGAAGCCATGATTAGAAGCTTGGAATTTTCAGCCCACAGCCTCCCCTTCTCCAGAGAGGGGTGAGGGGCTGGAAATGAAGTTAATAATTGATCATGACTATGTGAGGAAACCTCCATAAAAGTCCCAATAGTAGAGGGTACGGAGAGCTTCCAGGTTGAGCACAGAAGCTCCTGCACTTGGAACTCTCCCAGACCTCACCTTATGTGTTTTTTTAATCTGGCTGTTCATATATATCCTTTAATAAATTGGTAAACTTAAGTAAGTGTTTCCCTCAGTTCTGTGAGCTGCCCTAGCAAATTAATCAAAGCTGAGGTGGGGGTGACAGGAACCTCTGATTTGTATCCGAATCAGACAGAAGTTGTGGGTAACCTACTATTCACAATTGTCATCTGAAGTAAGATGGGAGCAGTCTTGTGAGACTGAGCCCTTAACCTGTGGGATCTGACACTATCCCCAGGAAGATAGTGTTAGTATTGAGTTGAACTGTAGGCTGCCTAGCTGGCGTTGTAGAGAATTGCTTGTTGTGGGGAAACCCCCACACGCATTTGGTGACCAGACTGTGCGGGTTTTGTGTGAGTAGTAAAGTGGACTCACAGGAGAAAGACTCATAAGAGGTAAAACAGGTTTTTCCTTTTAAAATCCCATTTACAGTAGCATCAAAAACAATAAAATACTTAGAGATAAATTTAACCAAGGAAGTAAAAGACCTGTACACTGAAAACTGTAAGACATTGATGAAAGTAATTGAAGAAGACAGAAATGAATGGAAAGATACCCCGTATTCTTGGATTGGAAGAATTAGTGTTGTGAAAATGTCCATACTATCCAAAGTAATCAACAGATTCAGTGCAATCCCTATCAAAATTCCAATGGCATTTTTCACAGAAATAGAGAAACTATCCTAAAATTTGTATCAAACTGCAATAGAACCGAAATAGCTAAAGCAATCTTGAGAAAGAAAAAAGCTGGAGACATCACATTTCTTGTTTTCGATTTATATTACAAAACTATAGAACTGAAAACAGTATGGTACTGGCATAAAAAGAGGCACATAGACCAGTAGAGAGCACACACATAAACCTACACACATATAGCCAATTGATTTTTGACAAGGTGCCAAGAACATAAAATGGGGAAAGGATAGTCTCTTCAATAAATGGTAATAGGGAAACTGGATATCCACATGCAAAGGAATGAAACTGGAACCCCATCTTACATTAGTCACAAAAATTAACTCGAAATTGATTCAAGACTTACATATAAGACCTGAAACCCTAAAACTCCAAGAAGAAAACATAGGGAAAAAGCTTGACATGGGTCTTGGCAATGATTTCTTTGATAAGGCACTATAGGAACACACAACAAAAGCTAAAATAAACCAGTGAGACTACATCAAACTAAAGAACTCCTGCATAGAAAAGGAACAGTCAGTAAATTTAGAAGGTAACCTACAGAACGAGTGAAAATATTTGCAAATCACATGTTTTCTAAGGGGTTAATATCCAAAATATATAAAGAACCTATATAACTCAAGAGCAAAAAGCAAATAATTCAATTTTTAAATGGAAAAAGTTTTCCCAAAGAGCATATACAGGTGGTCGATAGGTACATGAAAATGTGCTCAATATCACTAATCATAAGGGAAACGCAAATCAAAACCACAATGAGAT
This sequence comes from Physeter macrocephalus, assembly GCF_002837175.3. Taxonomy (NCBI): domain Eukaryota; kingdom Metazoa; phylum Chordata; class Mammalia; order Artiodactyla; family Physeteridae; genus Physeter; species Physeter macrocephalus. Next base: position 128,386,336 of record NC_041221.1, on the reverse strand, counting down.
ATCACCTTGAACCTGTTAGGATGGCTATTATCAAAAAGCCAAAGCTAACAAATGTTGGCAACGATGTGGAGAAAAGGGAACACTTATACACTGTTGGCGGGAATGTAAATTGGTACAACCATTATGGACAGCCATATAGCAGTTCCTCAAAAAATTAAAAATAGAACTACCATGTAATCCAGCAATCTCACTCCCAGGTATGTATTCAAAGGAAGTGAAATAAGTATCTCGAAGAGTTATCTGCACTCCCATGTTCATTGCAGCATTATTCACAATAATGAAGATATGGAAACAATCTAAATGTCCTTCACTGGATGAATGGATAAAGAAAATGTGATATAGATGTAGAAAATGGCATATTATTCAGCCATAAAAAGAAGGAAATCTTGCCATTTGCGACAATCTGTATGAACCTGTAGGGCATTATGCTAAGTGAAATAAACCAGAAAAAGACAAATACTGTATGGTATTGCTTATATGAGGGGGAAAAAAGCCAATTTCATTACAGAGAATAGAACAGTGGTTGCCAGGGTCTGGGGGATGAGGAAATGGTGAGATGTAGTTAAACAGTACAAACTTTCAGTTATAAGAAAAATAAGTTCTGAGGGTCTGACATTAGCATGGTGACAATAGTTAATAATATGGTATTGTATATTTTAAAAGTTGCTGAAAATATATTTTAAGCTTTCTCACAATGCACACTCCACAAATGTTAACTATGTGAGGTGATGGATATGTTAATTATCTTGATCTTGGTAATCATTCCACAATGTATATGTATATCAAATTATCACTTGTATGCTTTAAATATATATATTATTATATTTGTCAATTATTCCTCAATAAAGGTGGGAAAAAAAGAAAAAAATAAAGTAAGGAAGTAATGATTATCTATAGAGATTAACTCTGATGGGAAATAGGGGAAAAGAACAGTAACTAGAGGGAGAGGCAGGGTCAGAGGAAAGTTATTCTGTTTTGTTTTAAAGATGGGATATGTGGGATCATTTTTGAGGGCTAATGGGAATAATAGAAGGAAAGAAGAGAGAATAGCTGAATGTAACTCAGTATGCAAGTGGAGCTCCTTGTGACCTAGAGATCTAGTTGAAGTTGACCTGAATTTCACTTTTTTAACCTAAAGCAATGAAAAATCTTCCACATACTTCTATGTTTTCTTTTCCATGCTTCTTTGCTTCCTCCTGGTTACATTTTCCTTTCCTGTTTCCATTCATGCTGTCTCAGTTTCATACTCCATCATCTCTCTCTCTCTCTCTCTCTCTCTCTCTCTCTCTCTCACACACACACACACACAGACACACACCTTTCTATACAAATCAAGCATCTTATAATTTGTGTGTCGCATGTTACATTAAATGTCATTTCTTATGCTCTTGCATGTTCTGCCCCTTCTCAAAAGCTGTGCTCCTAAGTTTCTCTTCCTGACTATAGCTTTACCATTTCTGGGATGCTGGTCTATGAGAACTTCCTTATATTATTTTGAAGAAGATATACAGATAGCCAGTAAGTACATGAAAAGATGCTCAATATCCTTAGTCATTAGGGAAATGCAAATCAAAACCACAATGAGGTATGACTTCATATCCACTAGGATGACTATAATCAAAAAGACAGATAAGGGAATTCCATGGTGGTCCAGTGGTTAGGACTCGGCACTTTCACTGCTGTGGCCCAGGTTCATTCCCTGGTCGGGGAGCTACAACTCTGCAAGCTGCACAGCACGGCCAAAAAAAAAAAAAACAAGACAGACAATAATAAATGTTGGTGATGATGTGGAGAAATGAGAACCTTCAAAGATTGTGGTGTGAATGTAAAATAGTACAGCTGATTTGTAAAACAATTTGGCAGTTCTTCAAAATTTTAAACGTGGAGTTACCATAGGACTCAGCAATTCTACTCTTAGGTTTATACCCAGGAGAAATAAAAGCATACATCCTTACGAAAACTTACACATGAATGTTCTTGACAGCATTTATTCACAACAGGCAAAAAGTGGAAACAACACCAGTGTCCATCTCCTGATGAATGGGTAAATAAAATGTGGTATATCCATACAATAGAATATTATTTGGCAATAAAAACCAATGAAGCACTGTTACATGCTACAACTTGGATGAACCTTGAAAAAACTATGCACTGTGAAATAAGCCAGTCACAAAAGGCCTCATATTATATGACTCCATTTATAAGAAGTATCCAGGATAGGCAAATATATAAAGACAGCCATAGATTAGTAGTTACTTAGGGCTGATGGGGATGGAATGGAGATTGACTGCTAATGGTTATGGGGTTTCTTTTAGAGGGGACAAAAATGTTCTAAAGTAGGCTGTGGTGATGATTGCACAACCCTGTGAATGTATTAAAAACCATTGAATTTTACTCTTTAAATGGGTGAATTTTATGGTGAGTTATATCTCAATAAAGCTATTTTTAAAAATAAAAAATAAAGCTTCCCTATACTATTATATGGAGGAGAGAAGTTCTTGAAAAGATGAGGAAGGATGAGATCCAGAATACCAGTGGAGGAACTGGCATTTAAAAGAGGAGGGAGATTTCTATTGTGGTATACTTGTAGATATAGTGGTAGCAGGGAAGGTATTGGGCTTAGAAGGACCCCATGCTTCATTTAATGGTCTGTTTTCACCATCTTGACATTTTAAATAGCTTTTAAACATTGAGGCCCCACAATTTTATTTTGCACTGGACCCCCAAAATTATGAGTCTCGAATGAGTAGTTGGATGCTGTTTGATGTCTTTTATTGTTGTAGGGAAGGGTGAGCCAAAGATGTCAGTTGCAGATGGTAGAATGAAGGAGGCTAGAGGTTTAAGGAAAATTGGGCGATTTTGAAATAGTCATGAGAAGCTAGAGAAGTGTAGAAGAGGTGCCAATCTGTGGCTGCTCCTTTTGAGTTTGTGGTGCTGTTGGTATGCCACATTGTATAATTTTCTCCAACACTTAATTGCACTGGCGGTACAGTGGATATTGATGTTAGGGTTCATCAAGCTGGGGATTTGTCAGGCATCTGTGATAGGAGGAGAAAGCGATAAGAAAGTAGTTATAATGATGGTTGGTGGTAGATAAGGAAGGAATAAGACAGGAGAAAGATCATGGATGAGATAACATTGTAGGATCAGTAAATTGGAGATTTCAGTGACAGGGAAGTTTATTTCCTGAAGATAGTTGTGCAGTGGTTGGACAAATATAGGAAGCTATTTGAATTGATTGATTCTGTAGTTTCTATTGATGGTAAGGGCTAAGTCTGATCATAGAGTGAATGAAATGCCATGAGGGGAAAAGGTTATTGGAAATGCAGAGATCAAGCAACTTAGAGACCAGTTGGTTGCCTGGGTTATCCCCTTGGATGATGAAATTGCTGAGAATGATGACAGAAGTGAGAGAAAAGGCTGTATGCAAGGTGTGAAATCTTCAGTGAAAGAAAGGAGTTAATAGATGACAGTAAGTACCTCACTCTTTGCTCCATACATTTGTTCTTTCCTTTGCTTGGACTATATCAATACCTTATACCTCTTCTACTTCCCTCCCCTCCCCTTTCTTTATCATCCTCTTTATCCCCTTACCCTCAACTCAAAATCTTGTCATTCTCAAGTTGCATTCTCCTCAGTTATGTTGAATATATTTAAACTTTGAATATTATTATACTTTATTTATTTATTTATTTTTATTTATTTATTTTTGGCTGTGTTGGGTCTTCATTGCTGCACATGGGCTTTCTCTAGTTGCAGCAAGGAGGGGCTACTCTTAGTTGCAGCGCACGGGCTTCTCATTGCGATGGCTTGTCTTTGTTGCGTAGCATGGGCTCTAGGCACGTGGGCTTCAGTAGTTGTGGCACACGGACTCAGTAGTTGTGGCTTGCAGGCCCTAGAGTGCAGGCTAAGTAATTGTAGCGCACGGGCTTAGCTGCTCCATGGCATGTGGGATCTTCCCAGACCAGGGCTCGAACCCATGTCCCCTGCATTGGCAGGTGGATTCTTAACCACCAGGGAAGTCCCTGAATATTATTATAAACACATCTTGAAAGCATAAGACAAGTCACATAACTTAGGACAAGCAGTCACTGAACAGTTTTCAGTGCAGGGACTAGTTGGTAAAGCAATACACTTTCTTGTAGTTGCAGCTTCCTGATGTCTTAGAAAGGACTTTTTGTTTCTTAAATGAAGATTATTGCATAATAAAGATATTTATATAAATATATTTAATGTTTTCTCTAAAATTTAGTTTTGTTTTGTTTTTGTTTTTTTTTTGTGGTACGCGGGCCTCTCTCACTGTTGTGGCCTCTCCCGTTGCGGGGCACAGGCTCCGGACGCGCAGGCTCAGCGGCCATGGCTCACGGGCCCAGCCGCTCCGTGGCATGTGGGATCCTCCCGGACCGGGGCACGAACCCGCGTCCCCTGCATCGGCAGGCGGACTCTCAACCACTGCGCCACCAGGGAAGCCCCTAAAATTTAGTTTTAAATAGTGACAAATAAATAGATCTTATTATCATTTTTCTTTTCACAGAATACTGTTTGGGAGATGTTACCTTAAATGTGGTAGGGCAATTTTTTGAGCTGAGTATATTTCAGACTATTTTGTCTTTCAACAGATTTTTTTTCTTTAAATATATTAAAAACCTTACTTTAAAAAAAAACTTTTATCTTTAAGTTTAAAACTTTCTTTCAAGTTGAGGGAATTATAGATAGAAATATATATCCCATTTTAATTATAACAAGTATAACACACATATATATATAAAACAATAAAAATAGGACATCTGAGAGATGATACAAATGTTTTTATAGCATTGTGAAATGTGTTTTATGATTCTGAATTTGTTTCAGCCTGAAAAAGATCCTGAACCTAGAGATACAAATTTTCAAACAACATTAAGCTCTCATCACCTAAATATCAAGGTTCCATCATCTCACCAGAGGTCTGTTGTAGAAAGCAGTGCAGGTAGATCAGTTGCTAAAGTTCTGCTGCCTCAGCCCCTCAAACCTGCATTGGTAAGCACTGGCCTTTTATTAACTAATTCTTGAAAAGACTATAAAAAGAAAATGTACTTATTAGGAAAATTTAGGTATGCGTTAATGTCTTAGCAAATCTAGGAAAAAATGCAGAGAATCTATATACTTACAGCTATATACAGGCAGATGTTTTTTAAATGGATTGACTGTTGACAGTTGTGTCACTTGAGACCACTGGGAAGAGATTATTCCGGCAGAATTAAGAGTTCAAGTGGCATATTGGAGGGGGTAATACCTGAGAAAGGAAAGTAGGGAGGAAGGAAGATTGGGCTGGAATAGCCTCAGTCTTCAATGCAGATCTGACAAAGGCTCTCCCAGTGGGGAGGTCTGGAGCAAAGATTGACCATTAGTACAGGAATATTATGTTGGGCTGCTATGCTTAGATGTTGGCTGAGGCTTGCCCAAGAAGACGATGACCTCAACCTGAAAGCTGAAGCAGATTCTAAAGGTGTTGCAGCTGGGCACTATCAGCTAACTGCACTCCTTGCAATGGAACAGCATGTATTATTTGTAACCTTTGCATGGCAATTCCTAGGGTAGAATAATCCCTATTGTTCAGATGAACAAATTAAAAGATTATATAGGTAATAAATTAGAGAACTAACATATTTAGTGTACTAGGTAAATATACCTATAATTTTTTTGATAAAATCTTCCTGATAAATGTTGATGATTATGTCTTGAACAACTAGTTTAAGAGATTTTAAGCCAGAAAGAAAGAGTTCAAGAAGGAAAAGACGAAAGAAAGAAAAAAGAAACCTAACACAACTTCCCTGTGATGTTCAGGTTTTATGAGTTTGGGTTCCAGGCTTGGCAGCATATAATGACACCTATTCAAAGAGATATATCATTTTTACCACATAGAGTTCTCTTGGAAGTTGTTTGACCTAGCTCAAGCCAAAAAATTCTTTAGTTTCCTGTCTAGTGTTTTAAAATTTAATTAGCATATTAAAATTTTATTACTATGACATATGATCTAGTATACTATTAAAATTTTGTTTGTACTGTATTAAGGTACTTTATTTCTTTCTGCTATTCAATTCCCTATTTCACAAAATACTGATAGAACACACATTCCAGTACTTCTGATAAGAAAAACAGAGGCCTGTTAACAAGTACTCCATCTTCACAAACAGCTGGTTTAATGGTAAGTGTTATTAGCATTTGGCACTTGTAGAATCTATTTTCTGGCTCCCTGTTCTTCCCATTATTCTATTTCTCTTAGACCAGGGGAATATCACATATAGACAATAATGTCTGTAATTTCTGTTGCATAAACATACTTTCACTGGAAGTACTCTATATACTGCTATACATGAAAGAAAGATTTCTGTCTTCTTTAAAAAATTTTTTTTATTGTGGCAAAATATATATAACATAAAATTTACCATTTTAACCATTTTAAAATGTACAGTTCAAGTACATTCACATTGTTGTGCAACCATCACCACCAACCATACTGAGAATTTTTTCATCTTGCGAAACTGAAATTTCATACCCATTAAACAGTAACTCCCCATTCCTTCCTCCCCCAGTCCCTTGTTACACCATTCTAATTTCTGTCTCTATGAATCTGACTGTTCTAGGTACTTCATATAAATGGAATCATACAGTATTTGTCTTTTTTGTGACTGACTTATTTCACTTAGCATAATGTCTTCAAGGTTTATCCATGTTGTAGCATGTGTCAGAATTTACTTCCTTTTTAAAGGCTAAATAATATTACATTGTATGAATATACCACATTTTGTTTATCCATTCTTATGTCTATGGGCATTTGGTTGCTTCCATCTTTTGGCTATTGTGAATAATGCTGCTATGAACATGGGTGTAAAAGTAACTCTTTGTGACCCTGCTTTCAATTCTTTTGGGTATATTACTTGAAGTGGAATTGCTAGATTCTATAGTAATTCTCTTTTTACCTTTTTGAGGAGCCACCATACTGTTTTCCATATCATTGCACTATTTTACATTCCCACCACAATTTACAAAGGTTCCAATTTCTCTATATCCTTACTAACACTCGTTACTTTCTGTATTTTTAAAAAAATAATAGTTGTGAGATAGTATTCCTTGTGGGTTTTTTTTTAACATCTTTATTGGAGTATAATTGCTTTACAATGGTGTGCTAGCCACTACTCTACAACAAAATGAATCAGCCATACATATACACACATCCCCATATCTCTTCCCTCTTGCATCTCCCTCCCTCCCACCCCTCTCTAGGTGGTCACAAAGCACCGAGCTGATCTTCCTGTGCTATGCGGCTGCTTCCCTCTAGCTATCGGTTTTACATTTGGTAGTGTATATATGTCCATGCCACTCTCTCACTTTGTGCCAGTTTACCCTTCCCCCTCCCCGCATCCTCAAGTCCATTCTCTAGTAGGTCTGCATCTTTATTCCCGTCTTGCCCCTAGGTTCTACAAGACCTTTTTTTTTTTAGATTCCATATATATGTGTTAGCATACGGTATTTGTTTTTCTCTTTCTGACTTACTTCACTCTGTATGGAAGACTCTAGGTCCATCCACCTCACTCCAAATAACTCAATTTCGTTTCTTTTCATGGCTGATTAATATTCCATTGTATATATGTGTCACATCTTCTTTATCCATTCATCTGTTGATGGACACTTAGTTTGCTTCCATGTCTTGGCTATTGTAAATAGAGCAGCAATGACCATTGTGGTACATGACTCTTTTTGAATTATGGTTTTCTCAGGGTATATGCCCAGTAGTGGGATTGCTGTGTTGTATGGTAGTGCTATTTTTAGTTTTTTAAGGAACCTCCATAATGTTCTCCATAGTGGCTGTATCAATTTACATTCCCACCAACAGTGCAACAAGGTTCCCTTTTCTCCACACTGTCTCCAGCATTTATTGTTTGTAGATTTTTTGTGATGGCCATTCTGACCGGTGTGAAATGATATCTCATTTTAGTTTTGATTTGCATTTCTCTAATGATTAATGATGTTGAGCATTCTTTTATGTGTTTTTTAGCATTCTGTATATCTTCTTTGGATAAATGTCTATTTAGTTCTTCTGCCCATTTTTGGATTGGGTTGTTTGTTTTTTTGATATTGAGCTGCAT
>NC_041221.1:128376180-128377911 GCF_002837175.3 Physeter macrocephalus | reverse complement strand
CAATGTTGATTCTTCCAATCCAAGAACATGGTATATCTCTCCGTCTGTTTGTATCATCTTTAATTTCTTTCATCTGTGTCTTATAATTTTCTTCATGCAGGTCTTTTGTCTCCTTAGGTAGGTTTATTCCTAGATATTTTATTCTTTGTGTTGCAATGGTAAATGAGAGTGTTTTCTTAATTTCACCTTCAGATTTTTCATCATGGGTGTATAGGAATGCAAGAGATTTCTGTGCATTAATTTTGTATCCTGCTACTTTACGAAATTCATTGATTAGCTCTAGTAGTTTTCTGCTAGCATCTTTAGGATTCTCTATGTATAGTATCATGTCATCTGCATACAGTGACAGCTTTACTTCTTCCTTTCAGATTAGGATTCCTTTTCCTTCTTTTTCTTCTCTGATTGCTGTGGCTAAAACTTCCAAAACTATGTTGAATAATAGTGGTGAGAGTGGGCAACCTTGTGTTGTTCCTGATCTTAGTGGAAATAGTTTCAGTTTTTCACCATTGAGGACGATGTTGGCTGTGGGTTTGTCATATATGGCCTTTATTATGTTGAGGTAAGTTCCCTCAATGCCTAGTTTCTGGAGGGTTTTTATCATAAATAGGTATTGAAGTTTGTCGAAAGCTTTCTCTGCATCTATTGACATGATCATAAGGTTTTTCTCCTTCAATTTGTTAATATGTTGTATCCCATTGATTGATTTGCGTATATTGAAGAATCCTTGCATTCCTGGGATAAACCCCACTTGATCATGGTGTATGATCCTTTTAATGTGCTGTTGGATTCTGTTTGCTAGTATTTTGTTGAGGATTTTTGCATCTATGTTCATCAGTGATATTGGCCTGTAGTTTTCTTTCTTTGTGACGTCTTTGTCTGGTTTTGGTATCAGGGTGATGGTGGCCTCATAGAATGAGTTTGGGAGTGTTCCTCCCTCTGCTATCTTTTGGAAGAGTTTGAGAAGGATAGATGTTAACTCTTCTCTAAATGTTTGATAGAATTCGCCTGTGAAGCCATCTGGTCCTGGGCTTTTGTGTGTTGGAAGATTTTTAATCACAGTTTCAATTTCAGTGCTTGTGATTGGTCTGTTCATATTTTCTATTTCTTCCTGGTTCAGTCTCGGCAGCTTGTGCTTTAAGATGTTTCTTGTTTCTTAAGGTAGGATTGTATTGCTCTAAACTTCCCTCTTAGAACTGCTTTAGCGGCATTGCATAGGTTTTGGGCCGTCGTGTTTTCATTGTTATTTGTTTCTAGATATTTTTTGATTTCCTCTTTGATTTCTTCAGTGATCTCTTGGTTATTAAGTAGTGTATTGTTTAGCTTCCATGTGTTTGTATTTTTTACAGATTTTTTCCTGTAATTGATATCTAGTCTCATAGCATTGTGATCGGAAAAGATACTTGATATGATTTCAAATTTCTTAAATTTACCAAGGCTTGATTTGTGACCCAAGATATGATCTATCCTGAAGAATGTTCCATGAGCACTTGAGAAGAAAGAGTATTCTGTTGTTTTTGGGTGGAATGTCCAATAAATATCAATAAAGTCCATCTTCTTTAATGTATCATTTAAAGCTTGTGTTTCCTTATTTGTTTTCATTTTGGATGATCTATCCGTTGGTGAAAGTGGGGTGTTAAAGTCCCCTACTATGATTGTGTTACTGTCGATTTCCTCTTTTATGGCTGTTAGCATTTGCCTTATGTATTGAGGTGCTCCTATGTTGGGTGCATA
>NC_041221.1:128374485-128375332 GCF_002837175.3 Physeter macrocephalus | reverse complement strand
TGTCCTTCTTTGTCTCTTGTAATAGTCTTCATTTTAAAGTCTATTTTGTCTGATATGAGAATTGCTACTCCAGCTTTCTTTTGAGTTCCATTTGCATGGAATATCTTTTTCCATCCCCTCACTTTCAGTCTGTATGTGTCCCTAGGTTTGAAGTGGGTCTCTTGTAGACAGCATATGTACAGGGCTTGTTTTTGTATCCATTCAGCGAGTCTTTGTCTTTTGGTTGGAGCATTTAATCCATTTACATTTAGGGTAGTTATCGATATGTATGTTCCTATTACCATTTTCTAAATTGTTTTGGGTTTGTTATTGTAGGTGTTTTTCTTCTCTTGTGTTTGCTGCCTAGAGAAGTTCCTTTAGCATTTGTTGTAAAGCTGGTTTGGTGGTGCTGAATTCTCTTAGCTGTTGCTTGTCTGTAAAGGTTTTGATTTCTCCATCGAATCTGAATGAGATCCTTGCTGGGTAGAGTAATCTATGTTGTAGGTTTTTCCCCTTCATCACTTTAAATATGTCCTGCCACTCCCTTCTGGCTTGCCGAGTTTCTGCTGAATGATCAGCTGTTAACCTTATGGGAATTCCCTTGTGCATTATTTGTTGTTTTTCCCTTGCTGCTTTTAATATGTTTTCTTTGTATTTAATTTTTGATAGTTTGATTAATATGTGTCTTGGCGTGTTTCTCCTTGGATTTATCCTGTATGGGACTTTCTGTGCTTCCTGGACTTGATTAACTATTTCCTTTCCCATATTAGGGAAGTTTTCAACTATCATCTCTTCACATATTTTCTCAGTCCCTTTCTTTTTCTCTTCTTCTTCTGGGACTCCTATAATTCGAATGTTGGTGCGTTTA
>NC_041221.1:128365179-128374050 GCF_002837175.3 Physeter macrocephalus | reverse complement strand
CAAGATTTTGGATCATCTTTACTATCATTATTCTGAATTCTTTTTCAGGTAAACTGCCCATTTCCTCTTCATTTGTTAGGTCTGGTGGGTTTTTACCTTGCTCCTTCATCTGCTGTGTGTTTCTTTGTCTTCTCATTTTGCTTACCTCACTGTGTTTGGGGTCTCCTTTTTGCAGGCTGCAGGTTCGTAGTTCCCATTGTTTTTGGTGTCTCCCCACCAGTGGCTAAGGTTGATTCAGTGAGTTGTGTAGGCTTCCTGGTGAAGGGGACTAGTGCCTGTGTTCTGGTGGATGAGGCTGTATCTTGTCTTTCTGGTGGGCAGGTCTGCGTCTTGGTGGTGTGTTTTGGGGTGTCTGTGACCTTCTTATGATTTTTGGCAGCCTCTCTGGTACTGGGTGGGGTTGTGTTCCTGTCTTGCTAGTTGTTTGGCATAGGGTATCCTGCACTGTAGCTTGCTGGTCATTGAGTGGAGCTCGGTCTTGGCGTTGAGATGGAGATCTCTGGGAGATTTTCAGCGTTTGATATTACGTGGAGCTGGGAGGTCTCTTATGGACCAGTGTCCTGAACTTGGCTCTCCCACCTCAGAGGCACAGCCCTGATGCCTGGCTGGAGCACCAAGAACCTGTCATACACACAGCTCAGACCAGGTACGTGGGGAGTTTCTTGCCTTTTGGGAGGTCTGAGTTCTTCTGCCAGCATTCAGTAGGTGCTTTGTAGGAGTTGTTCCACATGTGGATGTATTTCTGATGTATTTGTGGGGAGGAAGGTGATCTCCATGTCTTACTCCTCCACCATCTTGAAGTTCCTCTCTCTCCTTGTGGTTTTGATTTGTATTTCCCTAATGGCTAGTGATGTTGAGCATCTTTTCATATGCTTATTGGCCATTTTTATATCTTCTTTTGAGAAATGTCTTTTCAAGTTCTTTGCCCATTTAAAAAATCAGGTTGTTTATTTTTTTTGTGTTCAATTGTAGAAGTTCTTTATATATTCTAGATATTAACCCCTTATCAGATATATGGTTTGCAAATATTTTCTCCCATTTTGTGGTTTACCTTTTCATTCTGTTGATAGTGTCCTTTGATGCACAAAAGTTTTAAATTTTTATGTAGTGCAGTTTATCTTTTGTTGTTGTTGTTTTTGTTGCCTTTGCTGTTGTGTCATATCCAAGAATTCATTATTAAATGCAGTGTCATGAAGGTTTCTCCCTGTGTTTTCTTCTAAGAATCTATAATTTAGCTCTTACCCAGCCAAGGTTCTTCTTAGGTTCAACTAAACAGCAGGTATACAGCTTGCAAGCAGAGCAGGATCAGATGTTCCTCTTCAGCAGGAGCAGTCCTCACAGAAGTCCATGTAGTAGCTTACGTAGCAGTCTGGGGACAGCTCAGATACAAGGAAATGAGATCCAGTATCTTTTGTAATAACACATAGGCGTAGCTTCCAGGGTCCCCACAAGGGATATGCCTAATTGCAAGAGTCAGGGAAGCCCAAAATATGGTGCCTTTTCTAGTATTTATTTACTTATAGTGCACGTATAGTTCCTCCCAGTCCAGATGCAATTTCTCAGTCAGATACCATTTTTACCCTAAACAATGTTACCTAGTAATACAGTTGACATTCTTACCTTTATCCTAGTGGAACAGAGCTGGAGAGTTAACCAAAGATCACTTTTTCAAGATGGGGAAAAGGTTTCTGTGAACACTCTGCTCATAATCTTTCCGGTGTTCTAAAGATTAATACTTTTTCCAGAAAATGACTTTCATTTTTTATTCATTTTTGCTTTATATTTTGGGTTAAAATGTATATATGAGAAATAAGTGTTTAAAAATGAGTTTTTTCCCCTACAAAACTAATCTATTGACTATTTTGTAAATACCAACATCTTTTTAAAATTAAGCTATAATTCACATTTTATAAAATTCACCTTGCTAAAGTGTGAATTCAGTGACTTTTAGTATACTCAGAAGGTCGTGCAGCCATTACCCCCTAATTTAGGAGCATTCAGGAACATTTTTAGGAACATTTTTCATCACCCCCTTACCAGTCACTTACCATTCCCCTCATCTCACCCTTCAGCTCCTGGAAATTACTAATCTACTTTCTGTGTCTTTAGGTTTGCTTATTAATATTTTATTTCATATAAATTGTATCATACAGTATGTGGCCTTTTGTGTCTAGCTGCTTTCACTTATAATATTTTCAAGATTCATCCATGTTACAGCATTTATCAGTACCTTGTTCCTTATTTATGGCTGAATAATATCCCATTATAAGGATACACCACATTTTATTTTCTAATTCATCAGTTTATGGGCATTTGGATGAATAATAGTGCTATGAGTGTTCATGTACAAGTCTTTGTATGGATATATGTTTTCAGTTTTCTTGGGTATATACCTGTAAGTGGAAGGTGAATTAATCGGTTTTATGGTAACTGTATGTTTCATACTTTTTTTGTGGTGGACTTTTAAAAACAGCTTTATTGAGGTACAGTTCACCTATTTAGAGTATAAATTTCAGCGTTTTTTAGTATATTCACAAATATGTGCCATTATCACCCCAGTCAATTTTAGAACATTTTTATCACCTCAAAAACAAACGCTGTACCCTTTAACCATTACTATTATCCCCTTATTCCTCCATCCCACTATCTGGCCCCAAGCAACCACTAATCCACTTTCCATCTCAGTAGATTTCCTGGATATTTTATATGAATAAAATAATATAATATGTAGTCTTTTGTGACTAACTTCTTTTACTTAGCATAATGTTTTCAAGGTATCAGTACTTCTTTCCTTTTCATGGCCAAACAATATTCTATTGTGTTCATGGCCATTTGGGTTATTTCTGCCTTTGGACTATTATGAATAAAGCTGCCATAAACATTCAGGTACAAGCTTTCATGTGGATATATATTTTCATTTCTCTTGAGTATATACCTAGAAGTAAAATTGTAGGGTTATATGGTAACTCTATGGTTGATCATTAGAGGAATTGATAGACTGTTTTCCAAAGTGGTTGAATAGTTTTACATTCCCAGCAGCAGTGTATGAGTGTTCTGATTTGTCTATATTCTTACCAACACTTACTATCAACCATCTTTTGGGGTGTGAAGTTGTATCTCATTGTGATTTTGTAATGGAGCTTATTGGACCTTTGTATATCTTCTTTGGAGAAATGTCTACTCAGATCCTTTGCTCATTTAAAAGTTAGGTTATTTGTCTTTTTATTGTTGAGTTGTAAGTGTTCTTTATATGTTCTAGATACTAGACCCTTATCAGATAAATGATTTTCAAATATTTTTTCCCATTCTGTAGGTAAATACCAGTGTCTTTTAATAAATAAAAATACTTTTGAGAACACTTAATGGCTTAACATTTTAAGGTCTACATTTTGTTACCAAATGAGTCTGAGACTAATTGCCCTTTGGTTCTTCTACACCAAATGAGGCATATAAATTCCCCTCAATTCCAAGCTGGCATTCCTTGTCTAACTACACTGAAAGGAGGCCAGTTGACTCAAGGACTTCTGGAGATTTTCATTTTCTAGGGCCTCACTTTAATGTGACCTTCCTGACACTGTTTCAAGATACACATTGATAGGCCTGAAGTTGTTCTGTCCTCCTACAAGGAAGAGGAGCTAGGCAAGGGCAGACACCCCCCACTCCCTACCCAGCACAGTTGATATTCATTTTGGGCACACATATATGTGGTGTAGCCTAGGTTCAGGCCAAACCTAGTCTGACCTGGATCGTCAACACGACAGAGCTTCTTGGAATCCCAAACTAAAGAGTATGGATCATGACTTTGGTTTTAAATATTTTGAATTTGATGTAGAAATATGTGGTGATTTAAGTAACCTGATAATGATATGGTTATGGTGCTCAGGAAAGAAATAGAGATTTTAAAATCTCTAGTGTACAATTGGTAGGCAAAAAGAAGGCAAGGGTAGAACACTGGGGAAGGCTGACAGTTAAGGGAAGAACAGGAGAAATTATTCCATGAGTTGTAGTTGCTGGGTATGTGAATTTCATTTAGTAGGCACTTAATATATGTAAATTAAATTGTACTTTAACAAATGAAAATTCCTATTTAAAAAATAATTTTAAAGCTAAAGAGCCTTGTATTCTTCTTTATAGATTCACTTGTTCCCAGTTAAACATGCATCTTTTGAAGAAGTATTTCTAAATATCAGCAATTATATTAATTCAGATAAAATTATTCATATGTCAAGTTCACAAGAAAATCATTCTATTGAGAGAGTAGTTCAACTTTTCTTTAATTAAAAATATTGTTTTTGCAACATTGAGCTTCTACAAAAGAGTAATATGTTCTTTTATAGATTGATTTGTCCTCAGTGCAAAAAACATCTTTTGAAGAACTGTTTCCAAATGTCAGCAATTATGTTAATTCAAAGGAAATTGTTCCTGTGTCAACTTTGCAAGAAAATTCTTCAAATGAGGTAGTATTTTCAAATTTTCCTTCACTTACTAAAAGAAATAATTTAATTACTGTTATATTGGATACTTTGTATATGAGATACTTTAAGAGATCTGTAACTCAGTTGAGGCTAACATCATCTACATGTGGAGTCAGCTAACAGATATAATTCCAAATAAAGGATATTAGGCTGCCACAGCGAAAACACTTTGCATCATCAGGACCTAGGAATATTAAACAACTAGAGGAAATAGTATTATCCTGCTTGAATCCAAAACTCAGTTTTTGTCTGTGCATATAAATTGTAGACATCAACCTAGTTGTGTTAGAATGAATATATGGAAGTACTATGATCCACTAATAAAACTCATAACTCCAAGGGCCTTGGGGGGTGGGGTGGGAGTAAAGAAAGAGGATGACCAGAAAAAGAGAGAAGAACAGAAGAAAGAGAGGGAGAGAGAAAAAGACAGAGAGAAGGGGAGAGAGGGCAGACAAGAGAGACAGAGATAAAGAATAAGACAAGAAAGAGGCAGAGAGAAAAAGAAATCAAAAGGCAGAACTTAGGGATGGGTAGTGGTTCATTGCAGCTAGACCTTTTCACTGTGACCCTGGAGTGAAGGTGGGGATGCAGGTGGTGAGGAGAAAGCTGGAGATTAGATTGTAGAGATCAACAGGGGCCAGTATCAAGAGCATCTTATAATCCATGTTAAGGAATTGGGATTTTTTCTGAGGGTGGGCTGGTAAGGGATTGTAAACAGGATATATCAAATGTTCTTGTATAAAGTTTATTTTGGCTCCAGGGGTGGAGAACAGATTGTAAAAGGCTGAGACTAGAGGCAACTTGAGGGATAATCTCCAGAGAAAGAGAGTAAGAGAAAGAGACAATATAGGGTAAGAGGCTTAAGGATAGTAAAAATAGTTTGAAATAGGAGTTTGGGGGAATGGAAGAATTAGGGAAACCAAAATTATAGCCCATTGTTGAGATCCCAGTTGAAACTGAGAACTATTGCTTTTTAAAAAAACATTCTTTACTGAGGTATAATATAATTGACATGCAATAAACTGCACGTATTTAAAGTGTGCAATTTAAAAATTTTCACGTATGTAAGCACCTTTGAAACAACCACCACAATCAAGATAGTGGAAATATCCATCACCAAAATTTCCTCCTACCATTTTTTTTTTTTTTTTTTTTTTTTTTTTTTTTTTTTTGTGGTATGCTGGCCTCCCTCTGCCGCGGCCTCTCCCGTTGCGGAGGACAGGCTCCGGACGCGCAGGCTCAGCGGCCATGGCTCACGGGCCCAGCCGCTCCGCGGCACTCCCAGACCGGGGCGCGAACCCGGTTCCCCTGCATCGGCAGGCGGACGCGCAACCGCTGCGCCACCAGGGAAGCCCCTCCTCCTACCATTTTATAATTTCTTTCTTCCTGCCCCACCCTCTGCTCCCTAAGCAACTACTGATCTAGCTACTGTCATTATAGATGGGATTTTGGAGGGGACAGAGAGAGAGAGAGAGAGAGAGAGAGAGAGAGAAAAGAGAAGAGAAGAGAGAAGAAGGGAGAGGGGAGAGAGGAGAGAGGGAGGGAGAGAGAGAGAGAGGAGAGAGGGAGGGAGGGAGGGAGAGAGAGAGAGAGAAAGAGAGCTTTTTGGTCTGGCTTCTTTTACTCAGCATAATTATGAGATTCAGCCATGTCGTTGGGTGTATCAATACTTTGTTCCTTTTTATTGCTAAGTAGTATTCCATTGCATGGTATACCATAATTTATTTAACCATTCACCTATTTATGGACATTCAGATTGTTTAGCTGCTGGGAACATTTGTGTACAAGTATTTGTATTGACAAAGAATCTCTCCTTGATCAAACTTGAGTTAGACTACTCTGAGCCCTCTTCTCAACTTGGCCTTGACCTTGGGCTTCTGCGTCCGTCCTTGAATACAGTTTTAGCAAGAATTCTGCTATGTCAGTTTAGAGAGAGTCCCCCACCCCTGATACCTGATCACCCTGGCTGCCTTTAGCAGCCTGGCCTATTAAGTCTAATTCAGTTCCTGGACCCAATTTCAACGAGTGTGCAATGGGGAGGGTTTTCCCACACCTCCAGCAAGTGATGCTCCAGGCACCAGCTGGGTATCATAGATTTCAACCCAATTCTGACACTATCTACCCAGAGGTAGTATCAGATTCCACAGGTAAAGGACTCCGTCCCACAGGAAAACCTTCCACTTCAGACACCAATTGCAAGCCCAGGTTATTACCTATGTTTCTGACAGACTGGCTACAAATTAGAGGTTCCTATGACCCCGTTCTTGGACTTCAGACTCCAGTCACAAGTCCAGGTTGTTACATTTACTTCTTACTTACTGGCTATAAATCAGAGGTTCTCACAACCCTCTCCTTGGGTTTGATTAATTTTCTAGAGCAGCTCACAGAACTCAGAAAAACATTTTCCTGTATCCATTTATAGGATAAAGGAACAGCCAGATAGAAGACATGCATAGGGAAAGGTATGAGGAAAGGGTGCAGAGCTTCCATGCTTTTTCTTGGAGTGCCTTTCTCCCCGAATCTCACCAACCCAGAAGCTGTTTGAACCCTGTACTTTTGGAGTTTTATGGAGGCTTCATTACACAGGCATGGTTGATTAAATCAATGGTCATTGGTGATTCATTCAACCTCTAGCTCCTCTCTCTTCCCTTGAGGAGAGGTTATGGTGTGGGCCTGAAATTTCCAACCCTGTAATCACATAGCTGGTTTCCCTGGCAACCAGCCCCATCCTTTTTTAAAAAAATTAATTAACTTATTTATTTATTTTTTGGCTGCGTTGGGTCTTTGTTGTTGCACACGGGCTTTCTCTAGTTGTGGTGAGCGGGGGCTACTCTTCGTTGCGGTGCATGGGCTTCTCATTGTAGTGGCTTCTCTTGTTGCAGAGCATGGGCTCTAGGTGCGCAGGCTTCAGTAGTTGTGGCATGCGGGCTCAGTAGTTGTGGCTTGCAGGCTCTAGAGCGCAGGCTCAGTAGTTGTGGCACACAGGCTTAGTTGCTCAACGACATGTGGGATCTTCCCGGACAGGGCTCGAACCCATGTCCCCTGCATTGGCAGGCGGATTCTTAACCACTGTGCCACCAGGGAAGTCCCTCATCCTTAAGTGCAGTTCAAAAGTCACTTTATTAATGTAACAAAAGATACCTCATTGCTCTCATCACTTAGAAAATTCCAAGGGTTTTAGGAGCTCTATGCCAGAAATGGGGGCAAAGATCGAATATATATTTCCTGTTGTAAATCATAGTATCACAGGTCAGTTTAGCAAGAATCCCCGTACCCTTGATGTCTCCTCATAGCAGTTTTCCATCCTCTGATGCCTTCACTCTCTTCATTGGCTATAAATCCCCAGCTGTCTTTGCTGTATTTGGAGTTGGACCCAATCTATCTCTGCTATTGCAGTACCCCTATTACAATAGTTTTGAATAAAGTCTTCCTTATTGTTTTAACAAGTATCAGAATATACTTTCTTTTACAGTATGGATGTACATTTTCTTTCCTCTTGGGTAGATATCTAAGAGTGGAAATTGCCAAGCTGTTTTCCAAAGTGGTTATACCATATCTTACATTTCCACTAGCAGTGTTTGAAACATGTAGTTGCTTGTGAAAGTGTCATTTGAAGAACATAAATTTTTAACTTCAATGAAGTCCAACTTGTCAGTTTTTTAATGGGGTGTGCCTTTGTTGTCATATCTGGGAAATCTTTGCCTAACACAAGGTCACAAAGATATTCTATGTTTTCTTTTTTTTTTTAGTAAATTTATTTATTTTTGGCTGCGTTGGGACTTCATTGCTACACGCAGGCTTTCTCTAGTTGCAGCGAGTGGGGGCTACTCTTCGTTGCAGTGCACGGGCTTCTCACTGTGGTGGCTTCTCTTGTTGTGGAGTACGGGCTCTAGGCGCGCGGGCTTCAGTAGTTGTGGCACGCATGCTCAGTAGTTGTGGCTTGCGGGCTCTAGAGCGCAGGCTCAGTAGTTGTGGCGCACAGACCCAGTTGCTCCGCAGCATGTGGGATCTTCCCAGACCAGGGATCGAACCCGTGTCCCCTGCATTGGCAGGCAGATTCTTAACCACTGCGCCACCAGGGAAGTCCGATCTTCTATGTTTTCTTCTAGAAGTTTTATAGTTTAAAGTTTTACACTTATGCCTATGAATTAACTTTTTTTTTTAAAAGGGAACGCTATTTATTTATTTATTTTTGGCTGTGTTGGGTCTTCGTTTCTGTGCGAGGGCTTTCTCTTGTTGCGGCGAGTGGGGGCCACTCTTCATCACGGTGCACAGGCCTCTCACTGTTGCGGCCTCTCTTGTTGTGGAGCACAAGCTCCAGATGCGCAGGCTCAGTAGTCGTGGCTCACGGGCCTAGTTGCTCCGCGGCATGTGGGATCTTCCCAGACCAGGGCTC
>NC_041221.1:128364236-128365129 GCF_002837175.3 Physeter macrocephalus | reverse complement strand
TCTAGAAGTTTTTAAGTTTAAAGTTTTAACCTTTTGCCTTTGAATTAACTTTTTTTTTTTAAAAGGGAACGCTATTTATTTATTTATTTTTGGCTGTGTTGGGTCTTCGTTTCTGTGCGAGGGCTTTCTCTTGTTGCGGCGAGTGGGGGCCACTCTTCATCACGGTGCACAGGCCTCTCACTGTTGCGGCCTCTCTTGTTGTGGAGCACAAGCTCCAGATGCGCAGGCTCAGTAGTCGTGGCTCACGGGCCTAGTTGCTCCGCGGCATGTGGGATCTTCCCAGACCAGGGCTCGAACCCGTGTCCCCTGCATTGGCAGGCAGATTCTCAACCACTGCGCCACCAGGGAAGCCCTGAATTAATTTTATTATATGATATAAGGTATGGATTCAAGTTCATTTTTTTGCATATTGACATTCAGTTATTCTAGCACCATTTGTGGAAATGCCTTCCTTTCTTCACTGTATTGCCTTTGCATCTTTGCTGAAAAACAGTTATCCCTATATATGTATGGGTTTGTGTCTGGATTCTCTATATTGTTCCATTCATCTACTTGTCTACCTTTATGCCAATACCATGCAGTATTGAATAATGTGGCGCTATAGTAATTCTTGAAATCAGATAGTGTTACCCCTCTAACTTTGTTATTCTTTTTCAGTTGTTTTGGCTATTCTAGGTCCTTTGCATTTGTATATGAATTTTAGGATCAGCTTGTCAATTTCTACAAAAAAAAAAAACGCTAATGGGATTTTGATTAAGATTGCATTGAGGGGCTTCCCTGGTGGCGCAGTGGTTGCGCGTCCGCCTGCCGATGCAGGGGAACCGGGTTCGCGCCCCGGTCTGGGAGGATCCCACATGCCGCGGAGCGGCTGGGCCCGTGAGCCGTGGCCGCTG
>NC_041221.1:128355561-128363624 GCF_002837175.3 Physeter macrocephalus | reverse complement strand
CAGTGAGAGGCCCACGTACCACAAAAAAAAAAAAAAAAAAAAAAGATTGCATTGAATCTGTAAGGGTAACTGACATCATAAGAAGATTGAGTTTCCCATCTTAAGAAAAACGTGTATCTGTCCATTAATTTAGGTGTTCTTCAATATCTCTCTGAAATATTTTGTAATTTTTACTGAACAGGTCATTATTCCCACCTGATGTTATTATTTGTCAGCTAATTTAAATATTTCATATTTTTGATGCTATTAATTTCAATTTCTCACTATTCATTGCTAGCATATAGAAATACACATTTTTTTGTATTTGATTATTATATTAGTCTTCTTGGGCTGCCATGACAAAATACCATAGACTGGGGGGGATTAAACAACAGAAGATTATTTTTTCCCAGTTCTGGAGGCCAGGAAGTCCAAGACCAAAGTGCTGGCCTATACAGTTCCTGATAGGGCTCTTTTCCTCGCTTGTAGATGGCCACCATCTTGCTATGACTTCACATGGTCTTTTCTCTCTTTGCACAAAGAAAGAGAGGGCTCTGGTGTTTCTTCCTTTTCTTATGAGGGCACCAGACCTCTCAGATTTGGACCTCACCCTTATGAACTCATATCACCCTCTCATAGACCCTATCTCCAAATACAGTCTCATTGAGGGTTATGACTTCAACATATGAATTTTGTAGGGACACAAACACTCCGTTCATAACAAAGGTACTGTAAACTTGCTAGTCTATTTTTTTTTTTTTTGTGGTATGCGGGCCTCCCTCCGCTGCGGCCCCTCCCGTTGCGGAGCACAGGCTCCGGACGCGCAGGCCCAGCGGCCATGGCCCACGGGCCCAGCCACTCCGCGGCACGTGGGACCCTCCCAGACCGGGGCGCGAACCCGGCTCCCCTGCATCGGCAGGCGGACGCGCAACCACTGCGCCACCAGGGAAGCCCTGCTAGTCTTAATTATTAGCTCTAGTAGTTTCTTCCCCTAAAGTTTCCATTAGACCATAGGCGATTATGTCATCTGTGAATAAAAAGTTTTACTTCTTCCTTTCCAATATGGATGCCTTTTTTTCTTGCATAATTGCATTGGCTCCATCCTCCTTTACAATGTTGAGAGAGAGCAGTAGGGAGAGCAGACATCCTTGCAGTAGTTCACTATTAAGTATGATATTATCTGTAGGTTTTTCTTAGGTTGAGGAAGTTTCCTTCTATTCCTAATATGCTTGAGAGAGTTTATCAGGAATGGATGTTGGATTTTTGCCAGAGGTACTTCTTGTGTCTTTTAAGGTGATCATAGGGTTTTTCTTTTTCAGTTTGTTAATGTGGTGAATTGATGATGATTGTGAATTGAATATAATATAATTGAATATAATATATTGATTGACATTATGTTAAATCAACTCTGCATCCTAGGATAAACCCTACTTGGTTGTGGTGTATTTTTCTTTTTATATATTTTTGGATTTGATTTGCTTAAATTTTTGCATCATTGTTCATGAGGGTCTGTACTTTTATTTTCTTTTGATGTGTATGTCTGGTTTTGGTATCAGAGTAATGATAACCTCATAGAACAAGTCGGGAAGTATTCCTTCCTCTTCGATTTTCTGGAAAAGAGGTAGTATTATTTTTGCCTTAAATGTTGGGTGGAATTCACTATTGAAGCCATCTAGGCCTGGAATTTTCTTTGTTGGAAGGAAATAAACTATAGTTACAACCTCTTTAGGGCTATTCAACTTATCTCTTTCTTCTTGAGTGAACTTTGATAGTTTGTGTATTTCAAGTAATTTGTCCATTTTCTATAAACTTATTCATTTATTGTCAAATATTTATAATCTCTTATTATTGTTTAATATATTGGCATCTGTAGTAATGTAATCTTTCTCATTCCTGATATTGATAATTTGTGTCTTCTCTTTTTTTTCCCTGAACAATCTGGTTTCTGCTCTGATATTTTCTTTAGTCTGCTTACTTTGGGTTTAATTAGCTCTTCTTTTTTTTTTACTTTCTTAAGGTGGAAGCTGAGGTCATTGATATGAGACCTTTCTTCTTTTCTAAGATAGGTTTTAATGCTACAGATTTCCTTCAACTACTGCTTTAGCAGCAACCCACAAGTTTTGACGTGCTGCGTTTTCATTTTCATGCACTTCAAATACTTTCCACTTTCCCTGTTTATTTATTCTTTGATCCATGGGCTGTTTAGAAGTGTGCTATTACCCAAATATCTGAAAAATTTCCAGAGATATTTCTGTTACACATTTCTAATTTCATTCCATTGTGGTCTGAGGCCATACTTTATATGCCTAGAATCCTTTTAAATTTGTTGAGACATGTTTTATAACCAATATGGTTTATTTTGGTGAATGTTCTGTGTGTACTTGAGCATAATGTGTATTCTGCTTTTGTTGGGTAAAGTGGTCTATAAATGTCAATCAGGCCAGATTGATTGGTAATGATGTTCAAGTTGACTATTATATATCCTTCCTAATTTTTTGCCTACTTGGTCTATTGATTATTAAGAGGTATTGAAATCTCGTACTATAATGGTAGATTTCTCCTTTTAGTCCTATTCTTTTTTGTTTCACATATTTTGAAGCTCTGTTACTAGGTGTATAAACATTTACAGTGTTTAGGATTGTTATGTCTTCTTGATTAATTCACCCCTTTATCATGAAAGATCTTATTTATCCCTGGTAATATTCTTTGCATAGAAATCTCCTTTGTCTGATAGTAATATAGCTACTCCAGCTTTCTTTTTTTTTTTTTTTTCCAGCTTTCTTTTGACTGTTGTTAGCATGGTGTCTATTTTTTTTATTTTCGGTATGCGGGCCTCTCACTGTTGTGGCCTCTCCCGTTGCGGAGCGCAGGCTCCGGACGCGCAGGCTCAGTGGCCATGGCTCACGGGCCCAGCCGCTCCGCGGCATGTGGGATCTTCCCGAACCGGGGCACGAACCCGTGTCCCCTGCATCGGCAGGCGGATTCTCAACCACTTCGCCACCAGGGAAGCCCAGCATGGTGTATATTTTTGCATCTTTTTACTGTAAAAAAATTTTTAGAGAAGTCTTAGTTTTATAGCAAAATTGAGAGGAAGGTTCAGTGATCTCTCATATACTCACTACTCCCACACATGCATAGCCATAACCATTATCAACATCATTCACCAGAATGGTACATTTTTTTTACCAAGAATAAGCCTACATTGACATATCATAATCACCCAAATCCATAGTTTAAATTAGACTTCAATCTTGGTGTTGTACATTCTGTGGGTTTGGACAAAAGTATAATGATATTACAGGCATACCTCAGAGATATTACAGGTTCAGTTCCAGACCACAGCAATAAAGTGAATATCACAATAAAGTGAGTTACACAAGTATTTTGGTTTCAAAAAACTTGCATATAAAATTATATGCATATAAAATTATATTTATACTATACTGTAGTTGTTTAAGTGTGTAGTAACATTAAATAAAAAAAATCTTAATTAAAAAATACTTTATTGCTAAAAAATGCCAAAACAATTATAATAGTAACATCAAAGTTCACTGATCGCTAATGACCATAACAAATATAATAATGAAAACATTTGAAATATGTGTGAATTACCCAAATGTGACACAGAAACATGAAATGAGCAAATGCTGTTGGAAAAATGGCACCAGTAGACTTGCTGAATACAGGGTTGCCACAAAACTTCAATTTGTAAAAAAGTACAGTATGTGCAAAGTGCAATAAAGCAGAGAGCAATAAAACAAGGTATGCCTATAATTATAGTATTGTATAGAGTATTTTCACTGCCCTAAATATCCTCTTTGCTCTACCTATTCATCTCCCCTCACCTACCCCTGACAACCTTTGATCTTTTAATTTAATTATCTCCATAGTTTTGCCTCTTCCAAAATGTCATATAGTTGGAAACATACAGTATGTAGCTTTTTCAGTTTGGCTCCTTTCACTTAGTAATGTGCATTTTAGGTTCCTCCATGTCTTTTCAAGACTTAATAGCTCATTTCTTTTTAGCACTGAATGATATTCCATTGTCTGGATGTTTATTTATCCACTCACCTACAGAAAGACATCTTGGTTGCTTCCAGGTTTTAGCAATTATGAATAAAAGCTGGTGTAAATATCCATGTGCAGATTTTTGTGTAGACATAAGTTTTCAACTGATTTGGATAAATACCACGGAGTGAAATTGCTAGATCAAATGGTAAGAGTATGTTTAGTTTTGTAAGAAACCACCAAACTATTCTACAAAACGGCTATACCATTTTGCAGGCCCACCAGCAAAGAATGAGGGTTCGTCTTGTTCCACATCTTCACCAACATTTACTGTTTTCAGTGTTTTGGGGTTTGGCCATTCTAGTAGGTGTGTAGTGGCATCTCATTGTTGTTTTAATTTGCATATCCCTGATGTGAAAATATGATATGGAGCATCCTTTCCTATGCTTACTTGCCAGCTGTATATCTTCTTTGGTGAGGTGTCTGTTAAGCTGTTTGGCCCATTTTTTAATTGTGTTTTTTGTTTTCTTATTGTTGAGTTAACAGCTCTTTGTATATTTGGGGGATTTTTGTTTTGGTTTGGTTTTTTATTATTTATTTATTTATTTATTTATCTGGCTGTTGTCTGGTCTTAGTTGAGGCAAGTGGGCTCTTCATTGCAGTGTGTGGGCTTCTCTCTAGTTGTGGTGCATAGGCTCTAGAGCACACGGGCTCAATAGTTGCAGCACACGGGCTCTCTAATTGTGGTACACGGGCTTCAGAGCGCGCAGGCTCAGTAGTTGCAGTGCATGGGCTCTAGAGCGTGCAGGCTTAGTTGCCCCACGGCATGTGGGATCTTAGTTCTCCAACCAGGGATCATTAGTCCCCTGCATTGGAAGGTGGATTCTTAACCACTGGACCATCAGGGAAGTCCCTCTTTGTATATTTTGAATAACAGTCCTTTATCAGATTTACCTTTTACAAATATTTTCTCCCAATTTGTGGCTTTTCTTCTAATTCTCTTGATACTCCCTTTTGCAAAGCAGAAGTTTTACATTTTAAGTAAATCTAGCTTATCAATTATTTCTTTCATGGATCATGTCTTTGATGTCATATCTAAAAAAGCATCACCATACCCAAGTTCATCTAGGTTTTCTCCTGTGTTATCTTTTAGGAGTTTCATAGTTTTGCATTTTACCTTTAGACTTGTGATCCATTTTGAGTTAATTTTGGTGAAGGTTGTAAGGTCTGTGTATAAATTCATTTTTTTGTATGTGGATGTCCATTGTTCCAGCACCATTTGTTGAATAGAGTATTTTGCTTCATTGTATTTCCTTTGCTCCTTTGTCAGAGATCAGTTGAGTATAGATGAGGGTCTATTTCTGGGTTCTCTCTTCTGTTCCATTGATCTATTTGTCCACTTTTTTGCCAGTATCACACTCTCTTGATTACTATAGCTTTATAATAAGTCTTAAAGTTGGATAGTGTCTGTCCTCTGACTTTGTTCTTCTCCTTCAATATTGTGTTCTCTAATCTGGGTCTTTTGCCTTTCCATATAAACTTTAGAATCAGTTTTTCAATATCCACAAAATAACTTGGTGAGATTTTTATTGGGATTGCACTGAATCTATAGATTAAGTTGGGATGAACTGCCATTTTGACAATATTGAGTTGTCTTATCTATGACCATGAAATATATCTCCATTTATTTCATTCTTTTTTGATGTCTTTAATCAGAGTTTTATAGTTTTTCTCATATAGATCTTATGCATATTTTGTTAGATTTATACCTAAATAATTCATTTTGGGGGGTGCTAATATAAATGGTAATGTGTTTTTAATTTCAAATTCCAATTGTCCATTGTTGGTATATAGGAAAGTAATTGACTTTTGTATATTAACCTTGTATCCTGCAACCTTGCTATAATTGCTTACTAGCTCCAGGAGTTTTTTTTTTGTTGTTGTTGTTGTTGACTCTTGGATTTTCGGCATAGACAATCATGTCATCTGCAAATAACAACAGCTTTATGCCTTCTTTACACTCTGTATATCTTTTATTTCCTTTCTTGCCTTCTTGAATTAGCAAAGACTTCCAGTATAATGTTGAAAAACAGTGGTGAGAGGGGACATCCTTGTCTTATACCTGATCTTAGTGGGAAAGTTTCAAGTTTTTCACCATTAAATATGATATTAGCTGTAGGTGTTTTTTAATAGATGTTCTTTAGCAAGTTGAAGCATTTCCCCTCTATTCCTGGTTTACTGAGAGTTTTTAATCATAAATGAGTATTGTATTTTGTCAGTGCTTTTTCTGCATCTATTGATATGATCATATGGTTTTTCTTCCTTAGCCTGTTAATGGGATAGATTGCATTAATTGAT
The DNA here is from genome assembly GCF_002837175.3 of Physeter macrocephalus. Classification (NCBI taxonomy): domain Eukaryota; kingdom Metazoa; phylum Chordata; class Mammalia; order Artiodactyla; family Physeteridae; genus Physeter; species Physeter macrocephalus. The sequence continues at coordinate 128,357,279 of NC_041221.1, read as the reverse complement.
TTTTAAATGATGAGCCAGCCTTGCATACCTGGGTTAAGTCCCACTTGATCTTGGTGTATAATTCTTTTTTATGCATTGTTGCATTTGATTTGTTAATATTTTGCTGAGGATTCTACATCTATGTTCATGAGAGATATTGGTCTATAGTTTTCTTACTTGTAATGTCTTTTTTTAGTGTTAGTATTAGGATTATGCTGGCCTTGGAGAATAAGTTAGGAAGTGTCCCCTCTGCTTCTGTCCTCTGATAAAGATTGTAGAGAATTGGTGTAATTCATTCCTTAAATGTTTGGTGGAATTCACCATTGAACTCATTTGGGCCTGGTGCTTTCTGTTTTGGAAGGTTATTCATTATTGATTCAATATCTTTAATAGATATAGGGCTATCCAGCTTGTCTTTTTTTTGAGTGCATTTTGGAAGATTGTGCCTTTCAAGGAACTGGTCCATTTCATGTAAGTTATCAAAGGTGTAGGCATAAAGTTGTTCATAGTATTCTTTTATCATCCTTTTAAATTTTGTGGGCTCTATTGTAGTATTGTCTTCTCTTTCATTTCTGATAGTAATAATTTGGGTCATTTCTCCTTTTTTTCCTAGTTAGCCTGTATAGAGGCTTGTCAATTTTATTGACCTCTTCAAAGAACCAGCTTTTGTTTTTGTTCGTTTTCTCTATTGGTTTTCTCTTCAATTTTATTGGTTTTTGCTCTAATTCTTATTATTTCTTTTCTTCTGCTTACTTTGGATTTAATTTGCTCTCTTTTTTTTTTTCCTGTTTTCCTAGGTGCAAACATAGATTCTTTATTTTAGGTCTTTCTTCTTTTCTGATATGAATATTCTATGCTATCAATTTCCCTCTAAGCACTGCTTTTGCTGTATCCCACAAAGTTTCATAGGTTGTGTTTTCATTTTCATTTAGTTCAAAATGGTTTAAAATATATCTTGAGATTTCTTCTTTGACCCATGTGTTATTTATCTCTAAGTATTAATCTCTAAGTATTTGAGGATTTTCCAGCTGTCTTTCTGTTACTGATTTCTAGTTTCATTCCATTGTGACCTGTTAGCACATACTATATGACTTCTATTATTTTAAACTTGTTAAGATATGTTTTGTTGCCTAGAATGTGATTTATCTTGGTGAACATTCCATGTGAGCTTGATAAAAATGTGTAATCTGCTGTTGTTGGATGAAATAGTCTGTAGATGTCTAATGTATTCAGTTGATTGATGGTGCTGTTGAGTTCAACTATGTCTCCAGTTGTTTTCTGCCTGCTGGATCTATTTCAGAGAGAGAGGGTTTTAAAGTCTCCAGGTACTATAGTGGATTTATCCATTTCTCCTTTCTGTTCTATCCATTTTTGCCTCCTATAGATGCTCTGTTGTTAGGTACATACACATTAAGAATTTTTATGTCTTCATGAAGAATTGACTTATTTATCATTACGTAATGCCCTGCTCTACCCCTTATAACTTTCCTTACTGTGGAGTCTGCTTTATCTAATATTAATATAGCTACTCCCACTTTCTTTTTTTTTTTTTTTTTTTTTTTTGTGGTATGCGGGCCTCCCTCTGTTGTGGCCTCTCCCGTTGCGGAGCACAGGCTCTGGACGCGCAGGCTCAGCGGCCATGGCTCATGGGCCCAGCCGCTCCACGGCATGTGGGATCTTCCCAGACCGGGGCACGAACCCGGTTCCCCTGCATCGGCAGGCGGACGCGCAACCACTGC
>NC_041221.1:128352591-128355260 GCF_002837175.3 Physeter macrocephalus | reverse complement strand
AGTGAATCTGTTATACGTATACATATATCCACTCGTTTTTAGATTTTTTTTCTTATATAGGCCATTACAGAGTACTGAGTAGAGTTCCCTGGGCTATACAGTAGGTCCTTAATAGTTATCTGTTTTATATATATTACTGTGTATATGTCAATCCCAATATTCCAATTTATCCCTCCCCCATACCATCTGGTAACCATAAGTTTTATTTTCTACATCTGTACCTATATTTCTGTTTTGTAGATAAGTTCATTTGTACCCTTTTTTTTTTAGATTCCACATATAAGCGATATCATATGATATTTGTCTTTCTCTAACTTACTTTACTCAGTATGACAATCTCTAGGTTCATCTTGTTGCTGTAAATGGTATTACAGTATTTCATTCTTTTATGGCTAAGTAATATTCCATTGTATATATGTACCACAACTTCTTTATCCATTCCACTGCTGATGGACGTTTAGGTTGCTTCCATGTCCTGGCTATTGTAATTAATGCTGCATTGAACATTGGGGTGCATGTATCTTTTCAAATGATGGTTTTCTCTGGATATATGTCCAGGAGTGGGATTGCTGGATCATATGTTAGCACTATTTTCAGTTTTTTAAGGAACCTCCATACTGTTCTCCATAGTGGCTGTACCAGTTTACATTACCACCAACAGTGTAGGAGGGTTCCCTTTTCTCCACAGCCTCTCCAGCATTTATTGTTTGTAGATTTTTTGATGATGGCCATTCTGACTGGTGTGAGATACTTCATTGTAGTTTTGATTTGCATTTCTCTAATAATTAGTGACGAGCATCTTTTCATGTGATTTTTAACCATCTGTATGTCTTCTTCAGAGAAATGTCTATTTAGATCTTCCACCCATTTTTTGATTGGATTGTTTGGTTTTTTTTGATACTGAGCTGCATGAGCTGTTTGTATATTTTGGAGATTAATCCCTTGTCGGTCGCTTTGTTTGCAAATATTTTCTTCCATTCTCAGGGTTGTCTTTTCATTTTGTTGATGGTGGTTTTTTTGCTGTGCAAAAGCTTTTAAGTTTAATAAGATCCCATTTGTTTATTTTTGTTTTTATTTTCATTACTCTAGGAGGTGGATTGAAAAATATCTTGCTGCAATTTATGTCAGAGAGTGTTCTGCCTAAGTTTTCCTCTAAGAGTTTTATAGTATTCAGCCTTAACATTTAGGTCTTTAATCCATTTTGAGTTTATTTTTGTGCCTGGTGTTAGGGAGTGTTCTAATTTCCTTCTTTTACATGTAGCTGTCTAGTTTTCCTCGCACCACTTATTGAAGAGACTGTCTCTTCTCCATTGTATAGTCTTGCCTCCTTTGTCATAGATTAAGTAGCTATAGGTGCATGGGTCTTTCTTTTGATTAGTGTTAGCATGTTATATCTTTCTCCATTTACTTTTTCTTTTAAATTTTTGTTGGAGTATAGTTGATTTACAAGTTGTTATTCAATAGTTTCAGGTGTACAACAGAGTGAATCTGTTATACGTATACATATATCCACTCGTTTTTAGATTTTTTTTCTTATATAGGCCATTACAGAGTACTGAGTAGAGTTCCCTGGGCTATACAGTAGGTCCTTAATAGTTATCTGTTTTATATATATTACTGTGTATATGTCAATCCCAATATTCCAATTTATCCCTCCCCCCATACCATCTGGTAACCATAAGTTTTATTTTCTACATCTGTACCTATATTTCTGTTTTGTAGATAAGTTCATTTGTACCCTTTTTTTTTTAGATTCCACATATAAGCGATATCATATGATATTTGTCTTTCTCTAACTTACTTTACTCAGTATGACAATCTCTAGGTTCATCTTGTTGCTGTAAATGGTATTACAGTATTTCATTCTTTTATGGCTAAGTAATATTCCATTGTATATATGTACCACAACTTCTTTATCCATTCCACTGCTGATGGACGTTTAGGTTGCTTCCATGTCCTGGCTATTGTAATTAATGCTGCATTGAACATTGGGGTGCATGTATCTTTTCAAATGATGGTTTTCTCTGGATATATGTCCAGGAGTGGGATTGCTGGATCATATGTTAGCACTATTTTCAGTTTTTTAAGGAACCTCCATACTGTTCTCCATAGTGGCTGTACCAGTTTACATTACCACCAACAGTGTAGGAGGGTTCCCTTTTCTCCACAGCCTCTCCAGCATTTATTGTTTGTAGATTTTTTGATGATGGCCATTCTGACTGGTGTGAGATACTTCATTGTAGTTTTGATTTGCATTTCTCTAATAATTAGTGACGAGCATCTTTTCATGTGATTTTTAACCATCTGTATGTCTTCTTCAGAGAAATGTCTATTTAGATCTTCCACCCATTTTTTGATTGGATTGTTTGGTTTTTTTTGATACTGAGCTGCATGAGCTGTTTGTATATTTTGGAGATTAATCCCTTGTCGGTCGCTTTGTTTGCAAATATTTTCTTCCATTCTCAGGGTTGTCTTTTCATTTTGTTGATGGTGGTTTTTTTGCTGTGCAAAAGCTTTTAAGTTTAATAAGATCCCATTTGTTTATTTTTGTTTTTATTTTCATTACTCTAGGAGGTGGATTGAAAAATATCTTGCTGTGATTTATGTCAAAGAGTGTTCTTCCTATGTTTTCCTCTAACAGTTTTATAGTGTCCAGTCTTACATTTAGG
>NC_041221.1:128345946-128352343 GCF_002837175.3 Physeter macrocephalus | reverse complement strand
TTGGAGATTAATGCTTTGTCAGTTGCTTCGTTTGCAACTATTTTCTCCCATTCTGAGGGTTGTCTTTTGGTCTTGTTTATGGTATCCTTTGCTGTGCAAAAACCTTTTAAGTTTCATTAGGTCCCATTTGTTTATTTTTGTTTTTATTTTCATTACTCTAGGAGGTGGATTGAAAAATATCTTGCTGCAATTTATGTCAGAGAGTGTTCTGCCTAAGTTTTCCTCTAAGAGTTTTATAGTATTCAGCCTTAACATTTAGGTCTTTAATCCATTTTGAGTTTATTTTTGTGCCTGGTGTTAGGGAGTGTTCTAATTTCCTTCTTTTACATGTAGCTGTCTAGTTTTCCTCGCACCACTTATTGAAGAGACTGTCTCTTCTCCATTGTATAGTCTTGCCTCCTTTGTCATAGATTAAGTAGCTATAGGTGCATGGGTTTATCTCTGGACTTTCTGTCCTATTCTGTTGATCTATATTTCTGTTTTTGTGCCAGTTCCATACTGTTTTGGTTACTGTAGCTTTGTATTATAGTATAGTCTTAAGTCAGGGACTTCCTCCAGCTCTGTTTTTCTTTCTCAGGATTGCTTTGGCTATTCGTGCCCTTTTGTGTTTCCATACAGATCATAAAAATTTTTTTCTAATTCTGTGAAAAATGCCATTGGTAATTTCATAGGGATTGCACTGAAACTGTAGATTGCTTTGGATAGTATAGTCATTTTCACAATATTGATTCTTCCAATCCAAGAACATGGTACATCTCTTCATCTGTGTCATCTTTGATTTCTTTCATCAGTATTGTATAGTTTTTTGAGTACAGGTCTTTTGCCTCCTTAGGTAGGTTTATTGCTAGGTATTTTATTAACTTACTTTACTCAGTATGACAATCTCTAGGTTCATCTTGTTGCTGTAAATGGTATTACAGTATTTCATTCTTTTATGGCTAAGTAATATTCCATTGTATATATGTACCACAACTTCTTTATCCATTCCACTGCTGATGGACGTTTAGGTTGCTTCCATGTCCTGGCTATTGTAATTAATGCTGCATTGAACATTGGGGTGCATGTATCTTTTCAAATGATGTACCAAATGCACTGATGAGCTCTAGTAGTTTTACGGTATCATCTTTAAGGTTTTCTATGTATAGTATCATGTCATCTGCAAACAGTGACAGTTTTACTATGGTTTTCTCTGGATATATGTCCAGGAGTGGGATTGCTGGATCATATGTTAGCACTATTTTCAGTTTTTTAAGGAACCTCCATACTGTTCTCCATAGTGGCTGTTCGAAAACTATGTTGAATAATAGTGGTGAGAGTGAATATCCTTGTCTTGTTCCTGATCTTAGAGGAAATTCTTTCAGCTTTTCACCACTGAGAATGATGTTTGCTGTGGGTTTGTCGTATATGGCCTTTATTATGTTGAAGTATCTCTGCCCACTTTCTGGAAAATTTTTATCATAAATGGGTGTTGAATTTCATCAAAAGCTTTTTCCATATCTATTGAGATGATCATATCATTTTTTATTCTTCAGTTTGTTGATGTGGTGCATCACACTGATTGATTTGCAGATATTGAAAAATCCTTGCATCCCTGGGATAAATCCCACTTGATCATGGTGTATGATCCTCTTAATGTGTTGTTGGATTCTGTTTGCTAGTATTTTGTTGAGGATTTTTGCATCTATGTTCATCAGTGATATTGGCCTGTAATTTTCTTTTTTGTGATACCTTTGTCTGGTTTTGGTGCCAGGGTGGTGGTGACCTCATAGAATGAGCTTGGGAGTGTTCCTTCCTCTGCAACTATTTGGAAGAGTTTCAGAAGGGTAGGTGTTAACTCTTTTCTAAATGTTTGATAGAATTCACCTGTGAAGCCATCTGGTCCTGGACTTTTGTTTGTTGGAAATTTTTTAGTCACAGTTTCAAACTCAATACTTGTGCTTGGTCTGTTCATATTTTCTATTTCTTCCTGGTTTAGTCTTGGAAGGTTGTATCTTTCTAAGAATTTGTCCATTTCTTCAAGGTTGTCCATTTTATTGGTGTATAGTTGCTTTTAGTAGTCTTTTATGATCCTTTGTATTTCTGTGGTGTCTGTTGTAACTTCTCCTTTTTCATTTCTAATTTTATTGATTTCCTCTCCCTTTTTTTTCTTGATGAGTCTGGCTAAAGGTTTATCAATTTTGTTTATCTTCTCAAAGAAGCAGCTTTTAGTTTCAGTGATCTTAGTTATTATTTTCTTTGCCTGTATTTTATTTATTTCTGCTCTGATCTTTATGATTTCTTTCCTTTTGCTAATCTGGGTTTTGTTTGTTCTTGTTTCTTTATTTACTTTAGGTGTAAGGATAGGTTGCTTATTTGAGATTTTTCTTGTTTTTGGAGGTAAGATGTATTACTATAATGTTCCCTCTTAGAACTGCTTTTGCTGCATCCTGTAGGTTTTGGATTGTCATGTACTCATTGTCATTTGTCTCTAGGTATTTGATTTCTTCAGTGATCCATTGATTATTTAGTAACATACTTTTTAGCCTCCACATGTTTGTGTTTTTTACAGTTTTTTTCCTGTAATTGATTTCTAATCTCACAGAGTTGTAAGATGTGTTGATGTGACTTCAGTTTTCTTAAATTTACCGAGGCTTGATTTGTGGCCCAAGGTTAGATCTATCCTGAGAATGTTCTGTGTGCCATTGAGAAGAATGTATTCTGCTGCTTTCGGATGAAATGTCCTATAAATATCAATAAGTCTGTCTGGTCTAATCTGTCATTTAAGGCTTGTGTTTCTTTACTAATTTTCTGTCTGAATGATCTGTCCATTGGTGTAAGTGGGGTGTTAAAATCCCCCACTATTATTGTGTTACTATCGATTTCCCCTTTTATGGCTGATAGCATGTCCCTTATATATTGAGGTGCTCCTATGTTGGGTGTATATATATTTACAATTATTATATCTTCTTCTCGGATTGGTCCCTTGATCATTGTGTAGTGTCCCTCCTTGTCTCTTGTAATAGTCTTTTAAAGTATATTTTGTCTGATATGAGTATTGCTACTCCAGCTTTCTTTTGACTTCCACTTACATGGAATATCTTTTTCCATCCCTTCACTTTCAGTCTGTATGTGGGTCTCTTGTAAACAGTGGTCTTATTTTTGTATCCATTTAGCCAGTTGCATCTTTTGGTTGGAACATTTATTCCATTTACATTTAAGGTAACTATCCATATGTATGTTCCTATTGCCATTTTCTTAATTGTTTTGGGTTTGTTTCTGTAGATCTTTTTTCTTCCTTTCCTCTTTTGTTGTCTTCTCTTGTGTTTCCTACCTAGAGAAGTTCCTTTAGCATTTGTTGTACTGCTGGTTTGGTGATGCTGAATTCTCTTAACTTTTGCTTGTCTGTAAAGCTTTTAATTTCTCTCTTGAATCTGAATGAGAGTCTTGCTGGGTAGAGTATTCTTGGTTGTAGGTTTTTCCCTTTTATCACTTTAAAGATATCATGCCACTCCCTTTTGGCCTGCTGAGTTTCTGCTGGAAAATCAGCTGATAACCTTATGTGGATTCCCTTATATGTTATTTGTTGCTTTTTTCTTGCTGCTTTTAATATTTTTTCCTTGTATTTAATTTTTGTTTAAGTTAGATTAATAAGTGTCTCTGTGTGTTTCTCCTTGGGTTTATCCTGTATCGACTCTCTGTGCTTCCTGGCCTTGGGTTACTGTTTCCTTTCCCATGTTAGGGAAGTTTTCAATTATAATCTCTTCAAATATTTTCCCAGTCCCTTCTCTTTCTCTTCTTCTTCTGGGACCCCTATCATTTGAATGTTGATGCATTTAATGTTGTCCCAGAGGTCTCTGAGACTGTCCTCATTTCTTTTCATTCTTTTTTTCTTTATTTTGTTCTGCGGCAGTGATTTCACCATTCTATCTTCCAGCTCACTTATCTGTTCTTCTGCCTCAGTTATTCTGCTATTGATTCCTTCTAGTATATTTTTCATTTCAGTTATGATATTGTTCATCACTGTTTCTTTGTTCTTTAGTTCTTCTAGGTCCTTGTTAAACATTTCTTGTATCTTCTTGATCTGTGCCTCCTTTCCTTTTCCAAGACCTTGGATCATCTTTACTATTGTTACTCTGAATTCTTTTTGAGGTAGATTGCCTATCTCCTTTTCATTTAGTTCGTCTTATAGGTTTTTACCTTGTTCCTTCGTCTGCAGCATATTTCTCTGTCTCATTTTGTTTAACTTTCTGTGTTTGTGGTCTGCTTTCCGCAGGCTGCAGGGTAATAGTTCCTCTTGCTTCCATTGCCTGCCCCCTGCTGGGTGAGGTTGGTCCAGGGGCTTTTGTAGGCTTCCTGGTGGGAGGGACTGGTGCCTGCCTTCTGGTGGGTGGAGCTGGGTCTTGTCCCTCTGGTGGGCAGGGCCGTGTCAAAGGATGTATTTTGGGGTGTCTGTGAGCTTAGTATGACTTTAGGCAGCCTGTCTGCTGAAGGGATGGGTGGGGCTGTATTCCTCTCTTGCTGGTTGTTTGCCTGAGGCACTCCAGCATTGGAGCTTACAGGCTGTTAGGCGGGGCTGGGTCTTGGTGCTGAGATGGGGACGTTCAGGAGAGCTCACACCAATTAATATTCCCTGGGGCTGGGAATTCCCTGGCAGTCCACGGCCAGGACTCGGTGCTCCCATCGCAGGGGCTCAGGTTTGACCCCCAGCTGGGGAACCGAGACCCCAAGCTGTGTGGCGTGGCCAAAAAGAGAGAGACCACAAAAGAAGACAGATGAACAAAAACCAAAACAAACCATAAAAACGAAACAAACAAAAAAACCCAAAGAAAACAAAAAACAAGAAAACAACCAACCAACCAAAAACCCAAAAACACAACTAAAAAAAAAATCAAAAAAACAAAGAAAAAAACAAACAAAAACAACAACCAAAAAAACAGAACCCCCCCAAATCCAAACAAAAACATACAAGAAATAAATATAATAAAATAACAGAAAAATTAAAAATGCTTTTAAAAAATTTAAGAATAATAAAAAATAGAACAACAACAAAATTTCCCTGGGGTCTCTGCTACCTGTGTTCTTGCCCCCATGGTGAGCTACAGCCAACTCCCACCTCCCCAGGAGACCCTCCAAGACCTTGAGGAAGGTCTGTGGACCTGCTGTGGGCACTGTGGGGGCAGCTCAGACTCTGACCTGCCCCAACTCCCATGTGTACTTGCCCCCAAAGTCCACAGCTGCTGAAGCTAGACCCATCTCAGTTGTGGGAGCACTCATTGTTCATTCAGATGTTCTGCAGGTACTGGGTTTACCAACTGAGTGCAGGGGTTTAATCGACAGCTTGTGCAGCTGTAAGGAGAGATTTCAGTTCTTTGTTAGTCACACAGCCCCTGGGGCTCAGCTTTCGTTTTGGCCCCACCTCTGCTTATGGGCCACCCCCAGCCGTCTGCTCCCTGCCCAGGCAAGAGGGGGCGAAGGTAGCAACTGGGGGCGCTCTGGCCTGTTTCAGTGGGAGGGGGTAGGACAGCAACTGACTGGGGCATGCTCGCTCACTTAGGTGGGAGGGGCAGGAGGCAGTGACCAACTGGGTCACCAGCAAGTGTGCTTGCTCCAGTGGGAGCCGCTCCTAGTGCCTGTGGAGGCAGGGGCTGGTGTGTGAGGAGAGGCTGTGATGGCGGCTCCACCCTTCACGCATCACTCAAAATGCACCTCGTTTTTATGGCAGTCCGAGCTTCTTCCAGGAGCATTCTTGGTTGCAGAGCTCCCTCACTGCCATCCCCTCAGGCTGTCTCCATGCAGCCAACAGCAGTCCTCTCCCCAGGTCCACTCTCCAAACCCCACGTTCCAGCACCCAACCTGTCAGCACTGGTGGACACCCTTCTTAGGCTGGGGCATGCAGAGCTGTGGCACAGACCATTTGTGTAAGTCTTGCTCTGTTCTGCCTGCCACAGACCAGTTGCTGCACTTTCCTCCAGTAGCCCCTGAAGCTCCCCTTCTATCTCAGCTGATCTCCCTGCTGGTGAGGGGGCTTCTCCAGGTGTGGGAACTTCTCCTCTCCTTCAGCTCCCCCACAGTGGTGTGGGTTCCATCCTGTTTCCTCTTTTCTTTTTCTTCCTTTACTCTCTTTTGTCCTACCTGATTATTTGGGGATCTTTTCTTGTCCTTTTAGGTGTCCGAGGTCCTTTGGTAGTGTTCAGCAGGTTCTCTTTGCTAATTGTTCCATTTGTAGATGTATTCTTTTTTATATATTTTTTTTATTTTAACATCTTTATTGGAGTATAACTGTTTTACAATGGTGTGTTAGTTTCTGCTTTACAACAAAGTGAATCAGTTATACATATACATATGTTCCCATATCTCTTCCCTCTTGCGTCTCCCTCCCTCCCACCCCCCCTACCCCACCCCTCTAGGTGGTCACAAA
>NC_041221.1:128337649-128345742 GCF_002837175.3 Physeter macrocephalus | reverse complement strand
ATGTGGCTGCTTCCCTCTAGCTATCTATTTTACATTTGGTAGTGTATATGCCCCGTTTCCGGAGCTCCTTCACATGGTACGCTTAATCCCCTCTCCTCGTGCCCCAGGAAGCAAAGAGGCAAGAAAAAGTCTCCTGTCTCTTCGGCAGCTCCGCGCCCGTTTCCGGAGCTCCTTTAAGCGGTGCGCTTAAGCCCCTCTCCTTGCGCACGAAGAAAAGGTCTCTTGCCTCTTCGGCAGCTCCAGACTTCTCCCGGACTCCCTCCCGGCTTAGCTGTGGTACACTAACCCCTTCAGGCTGTTTTCACTCTGCCAACCCCAGTCCTCTCCCTGCAATCCGACCAAAGCCCGAGCCTCAGCTCCCAGCCCCCGGCCGCCCCAGCGGGTGAGCAGACAAGCCTCTCGGGCTGGTGAGTGCCTGTCGGCACTGATCCTCTGTGCGGGAATCTCTCCGCTTTGCCCTCCACACCCTGTTGCTGCGCTTTCCTCCGCGGCTTCGAAGCTTCCCCCTCCGCCACCCACAGTCTCTGCTCGCGAAGGGGCTTCTAGTGTGTGGTGCGCACGAAGAAAAGGTCTCTTGCCTCTTCGGCAGCTCCAGACTTCTCCCGGACTCCCTCCCGGCTTAGCTGTGGTACACTAACCCCTTCAGGCTGTTTTCACTCTGCCAACCCCAGTCCTCTCCCTGCAATCCGACCAAAGCCCGAGCCTCAGCTCCCAGCCCCCGGCCGCCCCAGCGGGTGAGCAGACAAGCCTCTCGGGCTGGTGAGTGCCTGTCGGCACTGATCCTCTGTGCGGGAATCTCTCCGCTTTGCCCTCCACACCCTGTTGCTGCGCTTTCCTCTGCGGCTTCGAAGCTTCCCCCTCCGCCACCCACAGTCTCTGCTCGAGAAGGGGCTTCTAGTGTGTGGAAACCTTTCCTCCTTCACAGCTCCCTCCCACTGGTGCAGGTTCCATCCCTATTCTTTTGTCTCTGTTTATTCTTTTTTCTTTTGCCCTACCCAGGTACGTGGGGTGTTTCTTGCCTTTTGGGAGGTCCGAGGTCTTCTGCCAGCGTTCAGTGGGTGTTCTGTAGGAGCAGTTCCACGTGTAGATGTATTTCTGATGTATCTGTGAGGAGGAAGGTGATCTCTGCGTCATACTCCTCCGCCATCTTCTCTAGTCTTGTAGATGTATTCTTGATGTATTTGTGGGGAGAGGTGAACTACAGGTCCTCCTATTCTGCCATATTTACCTCATCACATCTCTCCATTTACTTTTAATCTATGTGTGTCTTTATATTTAAAGCGTTTTTCTTGTAGCCAACATATAGTTGTGTTGTGGTTTTTGATGCACTCTGACCATCTCTGTCTTTAAATTGGTGCATTTAGGCCATTGACATTCAAAGTGATTAGTGATATAATTGGATAAATATCTAGCATATTTGCTACTGTTTTCCTATTTGTTGCCCTGTTCTTTGTTCCTATTTTTGTCTTCCTCATTTTTTCTGCCTTTTGCAGTTTTAATTGAGCATATTGAATGATTCTGTTTTCTCTTCTTTCTTAGCACATTAGTTATACTTCTTTTTTACTTTTTTTAGTGCCCTAGTGTTTTCAGTATACATTTACAGCTGATCCAAGTTCACTTTTAAATAACACTTTCCACTTCACAGGTAGTGCAAGTACCTTATAATAACAAAATAATCATAATTCATTTTCCCCATCCCTTATATCATTGTTGTCATTCATTTCATTATACATAAGCATATGTACATTTACACCTAAGATATTTACATAAGTGTTCATAATTAAATATATTATTGCTATTATTATTTTGAACAAACTGTTATCTGTTAGATCAATTAATAATTGGTTTTTAATTGATTGTTTATTTTAATTGACAATTGATTTTTCCATTAAAAAGATAAAAGTTTTAATTTATCTTCACTTATTTATTCTCCATTGTTCTTTCTTTCTTTATGTAGATCCAAGTTTCTGATCTATATCATTTTCCTTCTTCCTGAGGAAATTGTATTAATATTTCTTTCAAAGCAGGCCTACTGGCAACAAATTACCTCAATTTTTGTTTGTCTGAGAAAGTCTGTATTTCTCCTTCACTTTTGAAGGATAATTTCACAGAGTACTGAATTCTAGGTTTGTTTGTTTTTCTGTCAACACTTTAAATATTTCACTTCATTCTTCTCTTTCCTGAATGATTTCTGAGGAGAGGTCTGTAAGTCTTATCTTAGCTCTTCTATAGGTAAGGTGTTTTCCCCTCTGGTTTCTTTCAAGATATTTTCTTTCTGTTTGATTTTCTCATGTTCACATCTGATATGCTTATATGTAGTTTTTTGAGCATTTATCCTGCTTTGTATTCTCTTAGATTCCTGGGTCTATGATTTGATGTCTGACGTTAATTTAGGAAAATTCTTAGTCATCAATGCTTCAAATGTTGTTTCTGTTCCTTCTCCTTCTGGAATTCCAATTATGTATATGTCACTCCTTTTGTAGTTGTCCCATAATTCTTAGCATTCTATTATGGTTTTTTTCAGTCTTTTTTCTCTTAGTTTTTCAGTTTGGGAAGTTTCTATTGTACTATCTTCAGACTCAAATATTCTTTCCTCAGCTGTGTCTAGTCTAATAATAAGTCCATCAAAGGCGTTCTTCATTAGAAAATGCAGGGACTTACCTGGCAGTCCAGTGGTTAAGAGTTCGCCTTCCAATGCAGGGTTGCAGGTTCAATCCCTGGTCAGGGAGCTAAGATCCCACATGCCTTGGGGCCAAAAAAACAAAACATAAAAAAACCCCCAAAAAACAGAAACAGTATTGTAACAAATTCAATAAAGACTTTGAAAATATCCACATCAAAAAAATCTTTAAAAAAAAAAGAAAATGCTGACAAAGTATTTTCCTTTCTGTCTGGGGAAGAGAGACACGAGGAAAATTACAACTCCGACAAGTACTACAAAGGGAGCGGTACGTGGTACTATGAGAACCTATGAGAGGGGCACTTGGCCTGGTTGAGAAAGAAGGTAGTGGAAAGCTTTTCTAAGGAACTAAAAGTTGATGTTAGGTCTTAATGATAAGTAAGAGTAATCTAGGCAAGGAAGGTTAGGAAGGGTGTTTCAAGACTACTTGGTGTAAAGCCCTTAATCCTTATATCAAGACTATAAGTGCCTGAGGGAATGCTATCATGACTGGAGTGGTGAAAACAAGTGGGAGGATGATACAAGATAAGGCTGAATGGTGAGAAGAAGCTGTTCAATTTAGAGTTTTGAATACTATTTTATTGATTTTGATCTTTATGATTTTGTTAGAATTAAAATTTAGTAACTCAAACTTTCTTTTAAATTTGTCATTTAGAGTCAAATTTGATCTAATAAATTGTCAGTATAGTTCAATAAAAATATATATCTCAAAATTCAAAAATTCAGTAACTTTGCTGTGTTTTTATTGTATTTGTATTTTTTATAAATTTATTTATTTATTATTTATTTTTGGCCGCATTGGGTCTTCTCACAGTGCTGCACGTGGCTTTCTCTAGTTGCGGCGAGCGGGGGCTACTCTTTGTTGCAGTGCATTGGCTTCTCACTGCGGTGGCTTCTCTTGTTGCGGACCTCAGGCTCTAGGCATGCAGGCTTCAGTAGTTGTGGCACGTGGGCTCAGTAGTGGTGGCACATGAGCTTAGCTGCTCTGCGGCATGTGGGGTCTTCCTGGGCCAGGGCTCGAACCCATGTCCCCTGCATCGGCAAGCAGATTCTTAACCACTGCGCCACCAGGGAAGCCCTTTATTCATGTGGGATCTTCCTGGACCAGGGCTCGAACCCATGTCCCCTGCATCGGCAAGCAGATTCTTAACCACTGCGCCACCAGGGAAGCCCTTTATTGTATTTGTTTTTAGGATTACCTTTTATTTATGACAAGTATTAATAATTATCCATTCATGAAAATAATGCACATTTTCCTCTTGTTTGTTTATATTTATTTTAGTTTTATTGTGATAAGAACACTTACATGAGATCTACCCTTTTAACAGATTTTTAAAGATTATTGTCTATAGGCACAATATTATACAGTAGGTCTCTAGAACTTATTCATTTTGCATCACTGAAATTTTATATCCATTGATTAGCAACTCCTTCCCCCCGCACCCCGCCCCAGTTTCTGGCAAGCACAATTCTGTTCTTTGCTATTTTTTTAAAAAGGGCAACAAATGTTAGCGAAGTTGCAGAGATATTGGAACCCTTGTACACTGTAGGTGGAAATGCAGAAATGGTGCAGTTGCTATGGAAAGCAGTATAGAGGTTTCTTTAAAAATTAAAAATAGAACTACTGTATGATCCAGCAATCCCACTTATGGGTATTTATCCAAAGAATTGAAATCAGTATCTCAAAGAACTATTAGCACTCCAGGTTCATTGCAGCACTATTCACAATAGCCAAAATGTGCAAACAGCCTAAATCTCCCATTGACAGATGGATAGATTTTTTTTAATGTGGTGTACAGTGGAACATTATTCAGCATTTTAAAAAGAAGGAAATCCTGAGATACAGGATAACATGAATAAAACTAGAGAACATTATGCTAAGTGAAATAAGTCTTTCACAGAAGGACAAATACTTCTTATTTTTTAAATTTATTATTATTTACTTTCTTTAATTGTTTTTTTTGGCTGTGTTGGGTCTTAGTTGCGGCATGCAGGATCTTTCGTTGTGGGGCTCAGTCTCTTCATTGTGGCGTGTGGGCTTCTCTCTGGTTGTGGCATGCAGGTTTTCTCTCTCTAGTTGTGGTGCATGGGCTCCAGGGCACGTGAGCTCTGTAGTTGTGGTGCATGGGCTCCAGAGTGTGTGGGCTCTGTGGTTTGTGGCACGTGGGCTCTCTCATTGAGGTGTGTGAGCTCAGTAGCTGTGGTGCATGGGCTTAGTTGCCCCGCAGCATGTGGGATCTTAGTTCCCTGACCAGGGATCGAACCTGCCTTCCCCTGCATTGGAAGGCAGATTCTTTAACACTGGACCACCAAGGAAGTCACAAGGACAAATACTTCTTGATTCCACTTATATGAGGTATATAAAATAGTTTCCTTTTAAAATTAAATAAAAAGTTAGTTAATTTAAAGAAAATATGATTAGTAAAATTGCTGTGTAGATATGACAAAACAAATAAGATCGTATGGAATAAACTTTGAGATCAGTGCTTTAGAGAGTAATTTGGAGGAAGGGGGAGCTAGGAGACAAAACCTGCAGAAGTGCTGTTCATGATGAAATTCAACTGGTCTAGATGTTTTCATATAAATTTTTAAATTATCTTGGTGTGTATCCCATAGCCTACTGCTGCTCAATTTGTTAATGCCATTAATTCTAGGTTTAGAGTTTTCCTGGGGTGCATTTGGGAAGAACAACACAAACTTACCTCTGATTTTTCTTTTTTGGTCTTGTTGAGATATAATTGACATAAAATATTGTGTAATTTAAGGTTACAATGTGATAATTTCATACATGTATATATTGCTATTATGTGTGTGTGTGTATACATACCCCACAATAAGGTTAATTAACATATCCTTCCCCTCACACAGTTACCATTTAGTTTTTTGTTGTTGTGGTGGTGAGAACATTAAAACTATGTTCTCATACCAACGTTCAAGTATACTATAGTTATCATGCTGTACCTTACTTAGATCCCTGGGATTTATTCTTCTTATAACTAAAAGTTTGGATCCCTTGACCATCATCTCCCCATTTCCTCCACCCCTCAGCTTCTGGCTACCATCATTCTACTCTGTTTCTGAGTTTGATGTTTTTAGATTCCACATATAGGTGAGTTCATACAGTTTTTGTCTTTCGCTGTCTTACTTCACTTAGCATTATGCTCTTGAGGCTTATGTATATTGTTATAAATGGCAGAATTTCTTTCTTTTTATGGCTGAATAGTATTCCATTGTGTGTATGTGTGTCTATATATATATATATATATACATATATATATGTAGTTTCATTCTTTTTTTATATATAATCAATAAATTATCTTGATCCAGAAGCTTCACCTTTAAACTTTTCAGAAGTCTACTTTAACATGCTATTCATTCTCAGGGAAAAACACTATCATTTGAGTCCCTGCATTTAAAATGATGATTTTAGTATACCTTTCCTTCCTAACTAAAATATTCACATTCAGTTTTGTAGCTAAATTTACAATTATTAACAGGTATCATGTTTCAGTATTTGGCACCCCTTGTCTTATATCAGGAGCCTCCCTTTTTTGAGTTCTTAAGTTTCATTTATTTCTTAGGTGAGGTGTGTCTAAAGACAAGATTTTTGTGAAGAATACAGTGACACATTTTTAGAGCTTTTATTATTTGAAAATCTCTTTATCCATATGAAGGCAGGATGAGTTAGGTATAAAAATCCTTTGCCATACAAAAGCTTTTAAGTTTAATTAGTTCCTGTTTGTTTATTTTTGATTCTATTTCCTTTACTTTAGAAGACAGAGTCAAAAAAAAAATTTCTAAGATTTATGTCAAAGAGTGTTCCACCTATGTTTTCTTGTAGGATTTTTATGGTTTCCAGTCTTACATTTAGGTCTTTAATCCATTTTGAGTTTATTTTGTGTATGGTGTTAGAGAATGTTCTAACCTCATTCTTTTACATGTAGCTGTCCAGTTTTCCCAGTTTCCTCTTTTTTGTTGAGGAGACTTTTTTCTTTACTGTATATTCTTGTGTCCTTTGTTGTAGATTAATTGACCATAAGTGCATGGGTTTATTTCTGGACTCTCTATTCAGTTCCATTGATCTGTGTGTCTGTTTTTGTGCCAGTACTATGCTGTTTTGATTACTGTAGCTTTGCAGTACAGTCTGAAGTCAGGGGGGTGGCTTCTCCAGCTCTGTCTTTCTCAAGATTATTTTGGCAGTTTGGGGTCTTTTATGTTTACATACAAATTTTAAAATTATCTTCTAGTTCTGTGAAAAATGCCGTTGGTACTTTGATAGGGATTGCATTGAGTCTATAGATTGCCCTGGGCAGTGTGGTCATTGTAACAACACTAATTCTTCTAATTCACGAACATGGTATCTCTCTCCATCTGTTTCTGTTGTCTTCAGTTTCTTTCATCATATCTTATAGTTTTTTGGGTATAGGTTTTTTACCTCCTTAGGTAGGTTTATTCCTAGGTATTTTATTCTTTTTGATGCAATGGTAAATGTCCTCTTTCTGATAATTTGTTGTTAGTATGTAGAAATTCAACAGATTTCTGTATTTTAATATTGTATCCTGCACCTTTACCAAATTCATTGATGAGCTCTAGTAGTTTTTTTGTGGCATCTTTAGTATTTTCTATGTATAGTATCATGTCATTTGCAAACAGTGGCAGTTTTATTTCTTCTTTTCCAATTTGGATTCCTTCTATTTCTTCTTCTTGTCTGAGTGCTATGGCTAGGACTTCCAATACTATGTTAAATAAAATTGGCAAGAGTGGGCATCTTTGTCTTGTTCCTGATCTTAGAGGAAATGCTTTCAGGTTTTCACTGTTGAGTATGATGTTAGCTGTGTGTTTGTGATATATCTTAAGTTGAGGTGTGTTCTGTCTATGCTTACTTTCTGGAGAGTTTTTATCATAAACTAACGTTGAATTTGGTCAAAATCTTTTTCTGCATCTATTGAGATGGTCGTATGTTTTTGTTTGTTTGTTTGTTTGTTTGTTTTTGCAGTACGCATGCCTCTCACTGTTGTGGCCTCTCCTGGCTATGGCTAGGACTTCCAATACTATGTTAAATAAAATTGGCAAGAGTGGGCATCTTTGTCTTGTTCCTGATCTTAGAGGAAATGCTTTCAGGTTTTCACTGTTGAGTATGATGTTAGCTGTGTGTTTGTGATATATCTTAAGTTGAGGTGTGTTCTGTCTATGCTTACTTTCTGGAGAGTTTTTATCATAAACTAACGTTGAATTTGGTCAAAATCTTTTTCTGCATCTATTGAGATGGTCGTATGTTTTTGTTTGTTTGTTTGTTTGTTTGTTTTTGCAGTACGCATGCCTCTCACTGTTGTGGCCTCTCCTGTTGCGGAGCACAGGCTCTGGACACGCAGGCTCAGCGGCCATGGCTCACGGGCCTAGCCGCTCTGCGGCA
>NC_041221.1:128326592-128337400 GCF_002837175.3 Physeter macrocephalus | reverse complement strand
TGCATCAGCAGGCAGACTCTCAACCACTGCGCCACCAGGGAAGCCTGGTCATATGTTTTTTTATTCTTCAGGTTGTTAATGTGGTGTATCACATTGATTGATTTGTGGATATTGAAAAATTCTTGCATTCCCTGGGATAAATTCTGCTTGATCATGGTGTATGTTCCTTTTATTGTATTGTTGGTATTCAATTTGCTAATATTTTGTTGAAGATATTTGCATCTATGCTCATCAGTGATATTGGCTTGTAATTGTGTGTGTGTGTGTGTGTGTGTGTGTGTGTGTGTGTGTGTGGTGTCTTTGTCTGGTTTTAGTATCAGGGTGATGCTGGCCTTGAATGAGTTTGGCAGCATTCCTTCCTCTGCAATTTTTTGTAATAGTTTGTGAAGGATAGGGGTTAATTCTTCTGTACATGTTTGGTAGAACTCACCTGTGAAGCCATCTGGTCTTGGACTTTTGTTTGTTGGGAGTTTTAAAATTACTGATTCAACTTCATTACTGGCAATTGGTGTGTTCATATTTTCCATTTCTTCCTTGTTGAGTCTTGGGAGATTGTACATTTTTAAGAATTTGTCCATTTCTTCTATATTGTCCATTTTATTGGCACAACATACTTAGTTGTCTCTTAGGATCCTTTGTATTTCTGTGGTATCAGTTATAGCTTCTCTTTCATTTCTGATTTTATTGATTTGGGCCCTTTCATTTTTTCCTGATGAGTCTGGCTAAAGGTTTATCAATTTTGTGTATATTTTCAAAGAACTAGCCATTAGTTTCATTGATCTTTTCTATTGTTTTCTTTTTCTCTATTTCATTTATTTCTGCTCTGATCTTTATGATTTCTTTCCTTCTACTAACTTTGGGTTTTGTTCTCTTTTTCTAGTTCCTTTAGGTTTAAGTTTAGGTTATTTATTTGAGATTTTTCTTGTTTCCTGAGATAAGCTTGTATTGCTATAAATTTCCTTCTTAGAACTGCTTTTGCTGCATCCCACAGATTTTGGATTGTTGTGGTTTTTATTCATTTGTCTGTAGGTATTGTTTAAATTTACTCTTTGATTTCTTCAGTGATCCATCAGTTGTTTTATAGCATATTGTTATCCTCAACGTGTTTGTGTCTTTTGCAGTTTTCTTTTCTTGCAGTTGATATCTGGTCTCATAGCATTGTGCTCAGAAAAGATAATTTATATTGTTTCAATTTTCTTAAATTTACAGAGGCTTGTTTTGTGGGCTAGCATATGGTCTATCCTGAAGACTGTTGCATGTGCTCTTCAAAAGACTGTATTGTGCTGCTTTTGGATGAAATGTTCTATATATATATACACACACACACACAAAGTCCCTCTGGTATAACTTGTCATTTAAGGCGGGTGTTTCTTCCTCATTGCCTGGATTGAAGAGGAGAGGTTTATTTCTCTGTGTATACGTATTTACCTGCTAGGTAAGGACTCTAGTTAGCTTTGCTTGGATCACATGCCTGCTTCATGGACCAATTGTCATTTCCAGGGAAATGTCAAATTATAATTGGCCAACCCTAGGTCACTTGCCCACATTTTTAGTCAGAAAGCAAGGTTATAACCCCAAAGAGGATGAGAAACTTGCTGAGCAGACAAAACAATAGCTATCAGAGCCCACTATAATTATTTTTTGTTTCTTTAGTGTTGAGGAGACCAGCCTAGTTTATTTTCCTTTTCAGACAACTTGTTTATTTTTCTACCTGGTAACTTGTTAGCAGAAAACATCTTTCTTTTCTTCTTTTTTTTCTTTTCATAGATTTGTTTATTTATTTATTTATTTATGGCTGTGTTGAGTCCTTGTTGCTGTTCATGGGCTTTCTCTAGTTGCAGTGAACAGGGGCCACTCTTTGTTGTGGTGCGCAGGCTTCTCACTGCAGTGGCTTCTCTTGTTTCAGAGAATGGGCTCTAGGCGCATGGGCTTCAGTTGTTGTGGCATGCAGGCTTCAGTAGTTGTGGCTTGTGGGCTCTAGAGCGCAGGCTCAGTAGTTGTGGCACACGGGCTTAGTTTCTCCGTGGCATGTGGGATCTTCCTGGCTCCGGGCTTAAACCCATGTCCCCTGCATTGGCAGGTGGATTCTTAACCACAGTGCCACCAGGCAAGGCCAGAAAACATCTTTCTTTTGAAGATGTACTTTAATGTCATTCTTTTTGATTGGAGGAGGGAACAATTCTGTATGGTATATTTGAGAGTTGCTAAGAGAGTAGATTGTAAAAGATCTCATCCCAAGGGAAAAACAGCTTTTTTGCTAATACATGAGGTGATGGATAATAACTAAACTTACTGTGATAATCAATTCACAATATATACACATGTCAATTCATTATGCTGTACACCTTAAACTCATACAGTGTTATATGGCAACTATATCTCATTAAAAGTGGAAGGAAAAAACAGGGAGAGGGACTTTAGGAATATGTTGAACCCTTTCATTCCTCTCATATAATTTATTTTTTAGCTCAAACATTTTCTAGTGTATCTCTGATTATGGCTTAATTTCATTTATTCTCTGTTCTAATACAAATAATCTTTATTTTAACTTTTTTGTTGTTTTCTGTATTGATCTATCTTTTCTCTCATTGTTTGCCTCTTTTGGTCCTTTTCCTCTATATTTTGATAGCACTTTCCAAGATTTTCCTTCAAAATACTGGAAATCAGGGACTTCCCTGGTGGTCCAGTGGGTAAGACTCCACGCTCCCAATGCAGGGAGTTTGATCCCTGGTCAGGGAACTAGATCCTGCATGCATGCCACAACTAAGAGTCTGCATGCCGCAACTAAGAGTCCACGTGCCACAACTAAGAAGTCCACATGCCACAACTAAGAAGAAGTCTGCATGCTGCAACTAAAACATTCAGCATGCTGCAACAAAGATCCCACGTGACGCAACTAAGACCTGGTATAGCCAAAATAAATAAACAGATATTTTTTTAAAATACTGGAAATCAAAGCAACCTCAAATATCAGTTACATATATAGAAGATTTTCATTCTGGAAATGCACTGAGTCTTTGAGTTGGGAAAAGGTTTATCTTCAAAATACTTAATGGTTCAGGCAGGGGTACAGAGCACCAATCTGTCAAAATGGATGTTGGCCCAATCAATCAACCTCAGACTATAAACAACTAATACAGATAGGAACCTCAGGTGAATGTCAGCCCTGGAGTCAGATGGTGGATGACAGAGAAAAGATTTTCCTTTTTTTCCCCCCAGGTACTCTGAAAATGGATGTTTTATGAGACTGAGACTTAATAAGTTTTTCTCCAATTCAGTTTCGTAAATCTTAATATCAGTGGAGGTTCTACCCTATTTATGGTATTTGGTAAACTATGACCACTTTTCCTTGTTTTTTCTGGAGTAAATACTTATCTTGTTTACTTGTTGCATTAGTTCCCTAGAGCTCCAGTAAAAAAGTTCCATAAGCTAGGTGGCTTCTTGAAAGAACAGAAATTTATTCTTTCACAGTTCTGGAAGCTAGTAGTCTCAAATCAAGGTGTTGGCAGGGCCATATTCCCTTTGAAGCCTCTAGGGGAGGATCCTTCCTTCCCTCTTCTGGCTTCTCTTAGCCCCAGGCATTTATTGGTTTGTGGCAGCATATCTCCAATCTCTGCCTCTATCTTTGTATGGCTCTCTATGTGTTTCTGTGTCTTCTTATGGCATTCTCCATGTGTGTTTTGTGTCCAAATTTCCCTCTTCTTTGAAGGATAGAAGTCATACTGGATTAAGGCCCACTTCTAATGACCTTATCTTGATTAAATCTGCAAAGACCCTATTTTCAAATTAGGTCACCTTCACAAGTATTGAGGGTTAGGACTTCAACATATCTTTGTTTGGGAGGCCACAATTCAACCCATAACTTGTTTTCTCGTTTTTCTGTCTAATCAATCCTAAACTCTTTGCCAGTTATCCATGTGACCCCTCAAGATTTTCAGTTTCATCAAGTTTTCTATGAATTTGAACTATGCCATGTTGCCATTATGCCTGGGGCATAGTTATCTTCCTAGGATCTCCCTATACAATGATCCTAAGAATTTACTTTGCCTCTCTCCTGTTTCTTCTATCCTGTAGCTTTCTCTTTCTGCCTTATTTTGGTGGAAGTGATCATCCAATAGCCTCCTGAGAAAGTGAACATGGTATAGAAATTGTTAGAGATTGAAAATCTTTTTATTCCATCCTCACATATGATTGGTAGTTTAAGCTGGTTGGGGAATTCTAGGTTGGAAATAATTTTCTTTGCTAGCATAATTCTATTATAGTTCTGGTTTTCAGTATTATTTTGAGAATCATTCTTGTTCCTAGTCTTTTATTAGTGAACAATTTTTCCTCTGTGGAGGTTAGAAGGATCTTCTCCTTATCCTCAGTGTCTTGAAATTTCATGATCATGTTCCTTGGTATAGGTTTTTGTCCATGTATTATGCTAGAATATGGTGGATTCTTTTAACCTGGAAGCATAAACACTTTGGTTTGGGGACTTTTTTTCATATTATCTCATTGATAATCTTCTTCTCTCTGTTCTTTCTCTTTTTTTCTGGAACATCTATTATTTGCATAGTGGACTTCCTATACCAGCCCTCTCAATTTCTTATCTTTAAAATAATCTCTTTATCCTTTTGTTCTACTTTCTGGGAGATTCCCTCAGTTTTATCTTCCACATCTTATACTGAAGATTTTACATTAATGCTATAATATTTGTAACATACAAGAGCTCCTTTTTTTCTCTGAATGTCGCTTTATAATATCATACTTGTTTCATGGTTGCCATATCTTGTAATGTTAATTAGCTAATGTTGATGTTTTCTTTTACTACTGTAGTCTCTGTTTCCTCCAAAATGTATCCTTCCTCTTCTCTTTAATTTTCTTCTTCTTTCCTCTTTTCCCCTCTTCTTTCCTCCCCTCCCCTCTGTTCTTCTCTTCTCCCTCCCTCCCTCCTTCTCTCCCTCCTTTCCTCCCTCCCTCTCCTTCTTCCTTCCATCCTTCTTTCTCTCTCTCTTTTTCTTTCTTTCTTTCTTTCTTTCTTTCTTTCTTTCTTTCTTTCTTTCTTTCTTTCTTTCTTTCTTTCTCTTTCTCTCTCTCTCTCTCTCTCTCTCTCTCTCTCTCTCTCTCTCTCTCTCTCTCTCTCTCTCTCTCTCTCTCTTTCTCTCTCTACTCATATTTAAGATTGTGGATCTAAAAAGCTGATTGGACACCCTAGTTCCTGGGTGGAGCTTGTCAACTGTGAAATTCATTGTAGGGTGATTTTGCTGAAACTTTTACTTGTATCAGCAACATTAGCTCTTTCCTTTTGGACTGCAGAGAGCAAAATCTTTCAATCTCTTGCCTGGAGGATAAAAGCCTCTTAGGGTTGGGAGTCTCAGCACCACTTTTGTGATGAATTGGGAGATTGGGATTGACATATATGCACTAATATGTATAAAATGGATAACTTATAAGAACCTGCTGTCTAAAAAAAATGAATAAAATAAAATTCAAAAAAAAAGACAGAAAAATAGAAGCAATCTGAAAGATTAGATTAAGCTGGTAATCTACCTTCCTTTTTGTCCCAAATTTCTTCTTTTTAAATAAATAAATAAATACATTTATTTATTTTATATATTTTTTTAATTTTTTTGCTGAGTTGGATCTTTGTTGCTGTCCGTGGGCTTTTCTCTAGTTGTGGCAAGCAGGGGCTACTCTTCATTGCGATGCGCGGGCTTCTCATTGCAGTGGCTTCTTTTGTGGAGCATGGGCTCTAGGTACGTGGGCTTCAGTAGTTGTGGCACACGGGCTCAGTAATTGTGGCTCATAGGCTCTAGAGCGCAGGCTCAGTAGTTGTGGCACACAGGGTTAGTTGCTCCATGGCATGTGGGATCTTCCTGGACCAGGGCTCGAACCCACGTCCACTGCATTGGCAGGTGGATTTTTAACCACTGCACCACCAGGGAAGCCCAGTACCACTTATTTTTAGTACAGTACCTCACACTTCAACTTCTGGAAATTCCTTAGAGAGGAAACCATCTGTTTTACCTTTTTCACAGACAAATCCTACAGTCTTTTGATCGAGTTGGAGAAGAGCAGTTACAAGCAGTAGGAGAGTAGTTCTGGGAATTTGACTGCCTTCTCTTTTTTTTTTTATTTGTTAATCGTTTATTTATCATGAGAAACTATTCCTTAGCCCAGATATTAGTAGTTCATAGTTCAGGAACACAGGTAAGTGACAAACTTCCATGGAACTCAACTCAAAGAAATTATTTATATTCCAAAATCACTTTGCACTCTGAAAGATACCAGCCTTCCTCATCTCCTCAAAATCTTTTATGGAATCATAATTTCTGTAGAAATCTGCATATGCCTTCTTTCTTGGTTCAGCCACAGCAAACTTATAGAAAGCTGCAACTCCCAAGGAGACAACGAATGCTCCAACAATATGAAATCGCAGACGCTTGGCCAGAAGGCCACGCATCTGAGGTTTTGCAAAGAACTGGAAGCCGTGGTAGTTTTTCTCCTTGACAGCTCAACAACGACGTCCTTGGAGAGCCTGCCTTCTCTATATGTAAATACAGCATTCATAAAAGAGTACGTGTATGGAAAAAAATAGATGAACACCCTTATGCTCTCCTACCATGCAGAAAATTAAATAGAACATTACAAATATCGCCCTCCCGAAACCCGAGGAGTCTCACTATGATTCCATTAACCCTCTCCCATAAGTAATGACTGTCCGGAGATTTGTGCCATTCATTCCTCTACTTTTATTTTTATTCCTAAATCTTTCACTCCATGAGCATTATATATTTCCTGATTTATTTAAGTGTTCCTCAATATTTTTCAATAAAGTTTTATTATTTTAACCAGAATGACCTTGTTTTTTTTTGTTAAACATATTCGTATGTACATTATATTATTTGATGCTGTGGTAAATTATGTCTTTTTATAATTTCATTTTTAACTTTTTGTTTATAGAGTATAGAAATACCAATGACTTGTATATATTTAGCAGAGCCAGAAACCTGCTAAATCTTATTAATGCTAATATATGTATTTGGATTCTTTTGGATTTCTATGTAGACAGTCGTATCATCTGTGAATAATAGCAATTTTATTTTTTCCATGAGAATTGTCCCTTATTGTCCTGGATAAGACCTCCAGGACAACATATTTCTTATTTGAGATCTTAAGGGAAATTGTTTAAAAGGTTTCACTGTTGGGGCGGAGTCAAGATGGCATACTAGGAGGAAGTGGAATTCGCGTCTCCTCACAACTAGGGCACCCACCAGGCACCTGTGGGGGACCACAGACACCTAAGGGGACAGGAGGAAACCCCAGTGGCCAGGTAGGACATGGGGTGTGGGGCGAGTGAAGGGGGAGGAGAAGTGGAGGCGGGGCAGGACTGGCACCCCTGAGGGATGGCTGGGGGAGGGGAAGGGATCCCATGCCCCAAGGGGGAAATTTGGGAACCATTGGCAGGGCAGAGGATCAAAAGGGAGCGTGGCCAGTGTTCCCCTGCCCACTTGGACCCTCAAGAACCTGCTGGGATCCCAGGCCTGATCCTCTGCCCACCTAGGCCCCCTCCAGCTGCGGGGGTCCTGAGGGAGTGGGAGGGAGGGAAGGCGGAGCAAAAGTAAAGGCTGGACCTCCAGGATGGCACCCCTGAGGGGTGGCTGGGGGAAGGGAGTCCCTACACCCAGCAGTACCCACCCACTCTTAGGGGTCCAGCAGCAATGGGGGAGACCCTGGGGGAGACAGTGGGAGAGGGGTGCAAAGGAATGGAAGGGAACGGGGCCAGTGCTTTTCCTGTCCGAGAAGCCTGTTGGACTCCCAGGCCTAACCCTCTGCCCTCAAAGCCTCCCTCCTGCTGCACAGAGCCCAAGCCCTGCCCCTACACCCCCACCCAGGGCCCTACCTCCAAACTCCGGAACCCCACACTCCACAGGCCCTCCTTTGGACATACTGCCTCTCCCCTTCCGCATAGCTCCTAAGCAGAGGACCGCCCCACACTTGAACGTTGCACACTTAGGCCCTGCCCCAGGCCCAAACGTCACCACCCTACCCACCTAGGTCTTGCCCCACAGTAAACCACATCCCTGCATAAGTTCCACCCCAAGCCTAAACTCTGCTCCCATAGCCAAGGCTTTTTCCTTTTCTTTTTTCCTCTTTTAGTTTGGGGTGCTGTTTTACCTTGTTTTATTTTGGTGTTTTTTCTTGTTTTTAAAATTTATTTATTTATGGCTGCATTGGATCTTCATTGCTGTGAGTGGGCTTTCTCTAGTTGCGGCGAGTGGGGGCTACTGTTTGTTGTGGTGTGTGAGCTTCTCATTGCAGTGGCTTCTCTTGTTGTGGAGCTTGGGCTCTAGGTACTTGGGCTTCAGTAGTTGTGGCACACAGGCTCAGTACTTGTGGCATGCGGGCTCTAGAGCACAGGCTCAGTAGTTGTGGTGCACGGGCTTAGTTGCTCCGCGGCATGTGGGATCTGCCCGGACCAGAGATCGAACCCATGTCTCCTGCATTGGCAGGTGGATTCTTAACCACTGTGCCACCACGGAAGCCCTGTTTTAATTTGTTGATTCATTATTGTTGATTCTTTATATTTTTATTTTTCCTAATAAATCTTTTATTTTTCTAATTTTATTATATCTTTATACTTTGTTAGTGATCTCTCCTTTTGGCTTGTTGCCCCCCCACCTTTTTTCTTTTTCTTGCTGTGGTTTTATTTTACCTTGTTGCAGTTGTTTCATTACAGTTTTATTTTTCCTAATACATTCTTTATCTTTCTAATTTTACTTTGTTTTTTATTCTTTGATATTTTACTCCTCAATTTTTTCTTTCTTCCTTCCTTTTTTTTCTTTTTTTTTCACTGTGCCTCGAACCTTGTGGGATCTTGGTTCCCAGGGCGGAGGTTGGGCCCAAGCTCCTGTGGTGGGAGCTCTGAGTCCAAACTGCTGGGCGAACAGGGAACCTCAGACCCCAGGGAATATCAATCGGAGTGAGGCCTCCTGGAGGTCCTCATCTCAGCACCAAGACCCAGCTCTGTCTAACTGACTGCAAACTCCAGTGCTGGATGTCTCAGGCCAAACAACCAGTAAGACAGGCATACAGCACCACCCATTAAAAAAAAATGGAAATGACAAAAAATATGTTACAGTCAAAGGAGCAAGGTAAAAACCTGCAAGACCAAATAAATGAAGGCGCCATAGGCAAACTACCTGAAAAAGAATTCAGAATAATGATAGTAAAGATGATACAAAATCTCGGACAGAGAATGGAGAAAATACAAGAAACATTTAACAAGGATCTAGAAGAACTAAAGAGCAAACAAACAGTGATGAACAACAAAATTACTGAAATTAAATATACTCTAGAAGGAATCAATAACAGAATAACTGAGGCAGAAGAACTGATAAGTGAGCCGGACGATAAAATGGTGGAAATAACTGCCAGGGAGCAAAATAAAGAAAAAAGAATGAAAAGAATTGAGGACAGTCTCAGAGACTTCTGGGACAACATTAAATGCACCAGCATTCGAATTATAGGGGTCCCAGAAGAAGAAGGGGAAAAGAAAGGGTCTGAGAAAATATTTGAAGAGATTATAGTAGAAAACGTCCCTACCATAGGAAAGGAAATAGTCAATCAAGTCCAGGAAGCACAGAGAGTACCATACAGGAGAAACCCAAAGAAAAACTTGCTGAGACACATATTAATCAAACTATCAAAAATTAAATACAAAGAAAAAATATTAAAATCAACAAGGGAAAAGGAACAAATAACATACAAAGGAATTCCCATAAGGTTAACACCTGATTTTTCAGCAGAAACTCTGCAAGCCAGAAGGGAGTGGCAGGACATATTTAAAGTGATGAAAGGAAAAACCTACAAACAATATTACTCTACCCAGCAAGGATCTCTTTCAGATTCGATGGAGAAATTAAAACCTTTACAGACAAGCAAAAGCTAAGAGAATTCAGCACCACCAAACCAGCTTTACAACAAAGACAGCTGGAGTAGCAGTACTCATATCAGACAGAATACACTTTAAAATAAAGACTATTACAAGACACAAAGAATGACACTACGTAGTGAACAAGGGATCAATCCCAGAAAAAGATATAACAATTGTAAATATTTATGCATCCAACATAGGAGCACCTCAATACATAAGGCACATGCTAACAGCCATAAAAGGGGAAGTCGACAGTAACACAATCATAGTAGGGGACTTTAACACGCCATTTTCACCAATGGACAGATCATCCAAAATGAAAATAAATAAGGAAACACAAGCTTTAAATGATACATTAAACAAGATGGACGTAATTGATATTTATAGGACATTCCATCCAAACACAACAGAATATGCTTTCTTCTCAAGTGTTCATGGAACATTTTCCAGTATAGATCATATCTTGGGTCACAAATCAAGCCTTGGTAAATTGCAGAAAATTGAAATTGTTTCAAGTATGTTTTCCGACCACAATGCTATGAGACTACATATCTATTATAGAAAAAAATCTTTAAAAAAATACAAACACACAAAAGCTAAACAATACACTACTAAGTAACCAAGAGATCACTGAAGAAATCAAAGGAGAAATCAAAAAATACCTAGAAACAAATAACAATGAAAACATGACGACCCAAAACCTATGGGATGCAGCAAAAGCAATTCTAAGAGGAAAGTTTATAGCAATACAGTCCTACCTCAAGAAACAAGAAAAATCTCAAACAACCTAACCTTACACCTAAATCAGTTAGAGAAAGAAAAACAAAAAAAACCCCAAAGTTAGCAGAAGGAAAGAAATCATAAAGATCAGATCAGAAATAAATGAAAA
>NC_041221.1:128325287-128326240 GCF_002837175.3 Physeter macrocephalus | reverse complement strand
ATGAAAAAGGAGAAGTAACAACTGACAATGCAGAAATACAAAGGATCGTGAGAGATTACTACAAGCAACTATATGCCAATAAAATGGACAACCTGGAAGAAACGGACAAATTCTTAGAAAAACACAACCTTCCAAGACTGAACCACGTGGAAATAGAAAATATAAGCAGATCAATCACAAGCACTGAAATTGAAACTGATGAAAAATCTTCCAACAAATAAAAGCCGAGGACCAGATGGCTTCGCAGGCAAATTCTATCAAACATTTAGAGAAGACCTAACACCTATCCTTCTTAAACTCTTCCAAAATATAGCAGGGGAAGGAACACTCCCAAACTCATTCTATGAGACCACCATCACCCTGATACTAAAAGCAGACAAAGATGTCACAAAGAAAGAAAACTACAGGCCAGTATCGCTGATGAACATAGATGCAAAAATCCTCAACAAAATACTAGCAAACAATCCAACAGCACATTAAGAGGATCATACACTATGATCAAGTGGGGTTTATCCCAGGAATGCAAAGATGCTTCAATATATGCAAATCAATCATTGTGATACACCATATTAACAAACAGAAGGATAAAAACCATTTGATCATCTCAATAGATGCAGAAAAAGCTTTTGACAAAATTCAACGTCAATTTATGATAAAAACTCTCCAGAAAGTAGGCATAGAGGGAAGCTACCTCAACATAACAAAGGCCGTATATGACAACTGCACAGTCGACATTGTTCTCAATGGTGAAAAACTGAAACCATTTCCTCGAAGATCAGGAACAAGACAAGGTTGCCCACTGTCACCACTATTACTCAACATAGTTTTGGAAGTTTTACCCACAGCAGTCAGAGAAGAAAAAGAAATAAAAGGAATCCGAATTGGAAAAGAAGAAGTAAAGCTGTCACTGGTTGCAGATGACATGATACTATTAGAAGAGCATCCTAAAGATG
>NC_041221.1:128281914-128324788 GCF_002837175.3 Physeter macrocephalus | reverse complement strand
AGGATCCCTGACTTCAGACTATACTAGAAAGCTACAGTAATCAAGACAGTATGGTACTGGCACAAAAACAGAAATATAAATCAATGGAACAGGATAGAAAGTCCAGAGATAAACCCACGCATGTATTATCACCTTATCTTTGATGAAGGAGGCAAGAGTGTACAGTGGAGAAAGACAGCCTCTGCAATAAGTGGTGCTGGGAAAACTGGACAGCTACATGTAAAAGAATGAAATTAGAACACTCCCTAACACCATACACAAAAATAAACTCAAGATGGATTAAAGACCTAAATGTAAGGCCAGACACTCTAAAACTCTTAGAGGAAAACATAGGCAGAACACTCTATGACATAAATCACAACAAGATCCTTTTGCCCCACCTCCTGGAGTAATGGAAATAAAAAGAAAAATAAACAAATGGGACCTAATGAAACTTAAATGCTTTTGCACAGTAAAGGAAACCATTAACAAGATGAAAAGGGAACCCTCAGAATGGGAGAAAATATTTGCAAACGAAGCAACTCACAAAGGATTAATCTCCAAAATATACAAGCAGCTCATGCAGCTCAATATCAAAAAAACAAACAACCCAATCCAAAAATGGGCTGAAGCCCTAAATAGTCATTTCTCCAAAGCAGATATACAGATTGCCAACAAACGTATGAAAAGATGCTCAACATCACTAATCATCAGAGAAATGTAAATCAAAACTACAATGAGGTATCACCTCACACCAGTTAGAATGGCCATCATCAAAATATCTACAAACAATAAATGCTGGAGAGGGTGTGGAGAAGAGGGAACCCTCCTGCACTTTTGGTGGGAATGTAAATTGATACAGCCACTATGGAGAACAGTATGGAGGTTCCTTAAAAAACTAAAAATAGAACTACCATATGACCCAGCCATCCCACTACTGGGCATATACCCTGAGAAAACCATAATTCAGAAAGAGTCATGTACCACAATGTTCATTACAGCACTATTTACAATAGCCAGGACATGGAAGCAACCTAAGTGTCCAATGACAGATGAATGGATAAAGAAGATGTGGCACATATATACAATGGAATATTAATCAGCCATATAAAGAAACGAAATTGAGTTATTTGTAGTGAGGTAGATGCACCTAAGTTCTGTCATACAGAGTGAATTTAGTCAGAAATAGAAAAACAAATACCGTATGCTAACACATATATATAGAATCTTAAAAAAAAAAAGGTTCTGATGGACCTAGGGTCAGGACAGGAATAAAGACACAGACAGAGAATTGACTTGAGGACACAGAAGGGGATAAGGTAAGTTGGGATGAAGTGAGATAGTAGCACTGATATATATACACTACCAAATGTAAAATAGCTAGTGGGAAGCAGCTGCATTGCACAGGGAGATCAGCTCGGCTCGGTACTTTGCGACCACGTAGAGGGGTGGGATAAGGAGGTTGGGAGGGAGACGCAAGCAGGAGGGGATATGGTGATATATGTATGTATATAGCTGATTCAATTTGTTATACAGCAGTAACTAACCCAACACTGTAAAGCAATTATACTCCAATAAAGATGTTAAAAAAAAGTTTCACTGTTAAGCTTAAAGCTTGTGCAACTTATTTTATAGATAACTTGTACTAAGCTGGATAACCTGTGGTAAGAAACAAGTAAAAGATTTTAGCAGCTGAAAGAATAAAGGTTCATTTCTTGATCATGCTATACGTCGATTGGGTTGACTTAGTGCCCTGCTCATAGCACAGCCTGCATCTTGAATATTGCTAGAAATTATGCCAGTAAAAAAAAAAAGAAAACTCTGGAATGTCTTCTTACATTGGCAATTAAATATTCTGGCCTGGAAATGACATTCATTACTTTTGCTCAAAACTCATTGGCCAGAAATACTCACGTGTCCTTACTGAATCAGAAGGGGAATAGGAGGTGCATCTTCTCCATGAAAAGTAAAAAGTCTTTGAGAAACAATACTCAGGACTACCAAAATCTTTTACTAGGTTGAGAACTTCCGCTTATTTCTAGTTTGCTATGATGTGAATATGATTTTTATTAAAATTTTTTCTGCATCTGTTGGGTACATACTTCTGTGTTGAGAGCGATTTTTCTCTCTGCTCTTTGATGCTATCATTCCACTGTCTTCTCTCTTACATACTGATGTTGGGACTCTTCTATTAGCCTAATGGTCATTTCCTTGTATATTATATGTATGAAGGAAAGGGTTAGATCATGAGGCCTGCACTTTCCTAAGGTCCTCAGGCCTATCCTGTGGTGAGGCTCCTGGGAGATGACCTCTGAGCCCTTGGAGTATCCTGACTGATAACAGCGTTTTTGTATGTTCTGAGCCAGACCAGGTAGTTTATGCTAGGAAATGATTTATGGTTCACACCTGTTTTTGTTGCCTGAGGCTTTGGGCCACCTTGTATCAGTTTGACCTCTGGGGGACTGGGGTCTGAGTAGCTGAGGTCAGTCATGCAGGCACTGCATGCTTATGTGACTGACTCCAAATAGACACCCTGATGCCAAGGCTCACTGAGCTTCCTTGGTTGGCAGTACTTTGCACATGGGAGAAATAAGTGCTCTCCATGTGACTTCAACTAGGAGTGGACAACTGGAAGCGTATCCTCCTGAATTCAGTTCTGTATGCCTTTTCTTCTGGACTCCACCCTATGTGCCTTTTCCTTTTGCTGATTTTATCTTATTTTAATTTTTAAAAGTAATTAATTGTTTGTATTGAAGTAGAGTTGATTTAAAATATTATACTTTTATAATATTTTCAGTTGTATAGATAGTGATTCAGTATTTTTGCAGACTGTACCCCATTATAAGTTATTGTAAAATAATGGCTATAATCCCTGTGCTCTACAATATATCCTTGTTGCTAATCTATTTTATACATAGTAGTTTTTGTCTGTTACTCCAGTCCCCCTAATTTGTCCCTCTCCCCTGCCATCTCCACTTTGATAACCACAAGTTTGGTTTCTATGTCTGTGAGTCTATTTCTGTTTTGTGTATATATTCATTTGTATTATTATTTTTTTAATATTCCACATATAAGAGATGTCATTAAGTATTTGTCTTTCTCTGTCTGACTTATTTCATGAAGTATAATATTCTCTAAGTCCGGGGCTTCCCTGGTGGCGCAGTGGTTGAGAGTCCGCCTGCCGATGCAGAGGACACGAGTTCGTGCCCCAGTCCGGGAAGATCCCACATGCCGTGGAGCGGCTGGGCCTGTGAGCCATGGCCGCTGAGCCTGCACGTCCAGAGCCTGTGCTCCACAACGGGAGAGGCCACAGCAGTGAGAGGCCCGCTTACCGCAAAAAAAAAAAAAAAAATAATAATTCTCTAAGTCCATCCATATTGCTGAAAATGACAGAATTTCATTCTTTTTTATGGCTAATGGTTCTTTATATATGTATATATATATATATATATATATATATATATAGCATCTTCTTTATCCATTTATCTGTCGATGGACACTTGGGTTGCTTACATGTCTTAGGTATTGTAAATAGTGCTGCTGTGAACATTGTGGTGCATGTATCTTTTCAAATTAGTGTTTTCATTTTTTCTGCACATATACCCAGGAATGGAATTGCTGGATCAAATGGTAGTTCAATTTTTTTTTTTTGAGGAACCTACATACTGTTTTCCATATTGGCCGCACCAATTTACATTCCCACCAACAGTGCACAAGGGTTTCCTTTTCTCCACATCCTCTCCAACATTTGTTTTTTGTAGACTTTTTGATGATAGCCATTCTCACAGATGTGAGGTGATATCTCATTGTTGTTTCAATTTGCGTTTCTTTAATAATTAGCAATGATGAGCATCTTTTCATATGCCTGTTAGCCATCTGTATGCCTTCTTTGGAAAAATGTCTATTTAGGTCTTCTAGCCATTTTTTGATTGGGTTGTTTGTTTTTATTGATATTGAGTTTTATGAGCTGTTTATATATTTTGGTTATTAACCCCTTGTTGGTCATATCATTTGCAAATATTTTCTCCCATTCTGTAGGTTGTATTTTCATTTTGTTTATGGCTTCCTTTACTATGCAAAAGCTTTTAAGTTTACTTAGGACCTATTAGTTTATTTTTGCTTCTATTTCTTTGCCTTAGGAGACAGATTCAAAAAATATTGCCACTATTTATGTAAAAGAGTGTTCTACTTTTGTTTTCTTCTAGGAGTTTTATGGTTTCTGGTCTTGTATTTAGGTCTTTAATCCATTTTGTAATTTTTTTTTTGTAAACGGTGTTAGAAAATGTTCTAATTTCATTCTTTTACGTGTAGCTGTTCATTTTACCCCAGACCACTTGTTGAAGAGATTGTCTTTTCTCCACTGTATAGTCTTGTGTCCTTTGTCATAGATTAATTGACCATAGTTGTGTAGGTTTATTTCTGGGCTTTTTATTCTGTTCCATTGATCTATGTGTCTGTTTTTGTGCCACTACTCTGCTGTTTTGATTACTGTAACTTTGTAGTATAGTCTGAAGTCTGGAAAGGTTATACCTCCAGCTTTGTTCTTTTTTCTCAAGATTATTTTGGCAACTCAGGGTCTTTTTGTTGTTCCATATGACTTTTAGGACTATTTGTTCTAGTTATGTGAAAAATGTCATGTTTATTTTGATAGGAATTGCATTAAATCTGTAGATTGATTTGGGTAGTATGGCCATTTTAAAAATATTAATTCTTCCAATCCAAGAGCACAGGATATCTTTTCATTTCTTTGTATCATCTTCACTTTCTTTCATCAGTGTTTTATAGTTTTTAGAGTGTAGGTCTTTCACCTCCTTGGTTAATTTTGTTCCTAGTTATTTTATTCTCTTCTCTGTGTGTTTAAACAGGATTGTTTTTGTTTATTTTACTTTCTTTCCATTATTTCATTATTAGTGTATAGAAATGCAACAGATTTCTGTATTCTAATCTCATGTCATGCAACTTTACTAAATTTATTTGTTATTGCTAATAATTTTGGTGTGGAGGCTTCAGGATTTTCTATACAAAGTATCGTATGACCTCTTCTCTTCCAATTTGGATACATTTTCTTTGTTTTTCTTACCTTATTGCTGTGGCTAAGCCTTCCATTACTATGTTAAATAGAATTGGTGGGAGTGGGCATCTTCGTGTTGTTTCTGATTTTAGAGGAAAGACTTTCAGCTTTTCACCATTGAGTATGATATTAGCTGTGGGCTTGTTGTAAATGGCTTTTATTAAGTTGAGATATGTTCCCTCTATACCCACTTTTTTTTTTTTTTTTTGCGGTATGCGGGCCTCTCACTGTTGTGGCCTCTCCCATTGCAGAGCACAGGCTCCGGATGTGCAGGCTCAGTGGCCATGGCTCACAGGCCTAGCCGCTCCACGGCATGTGGGATCTTCCCAGACCGGGGCACGAACCCGTGTCCTCTGCATTGGCAGGCGGACTCTCAACCACTGCGCCATCAGGGAAGCCCCTGTACCCCCTTTGATGAGAGTTTTTATCATGAATGGATGTTGAATTTTGTCAAATGCTTTTTCTGCGTCTATTGAGATGATCATGTGATTTTTATCTTTCCTTTTGTTATTGTGGTGTATCATACTGATTGATTTACAAATGTTGAACTGTCCTTGTGACCCTAGAATAAATCCAACTTGATCATGTATATGATCCTTTTTATATATTACTGGATTTGGTTTGCTGATATTTTGTTGAGGATTTTTGCATCTATATTCATCAAAGATATTGGCCTGTAATTTTCTTTTTTTGTAGTGTCTTTGTCTGCTTTTGGTATCAGGGCAATGGTGGCCTTATAGAATGAATTGAGAGTGTTCTTTCCTCTTCAATTTTTGGTATAGTTTGAGAAGGATAGGTATTAATTCTTTTTTATATGTTTGGTAGAATTCCCTTGTGAAGCTCTCTGGTCCTGGACTTTTGTTTGCTGGGAGTTTTTTTAAAATTACAGATTCTATTTCACTTCTAGTGATTGGTCTGTTTAAATTATTTGTAGCTTTTTGGTTCAGTCTTGGCAGGTTGTATGCTTCTATAAATTTGTCAGTTTCTTCCAGGTTGTCCAATTTGTGGGCATACTAACTGTTCATAGTATTATCTTATGATTTTGGGGGGATATTTCTTTGTTGTCAGTTGTTATTTCTCCTCTTTCATTAATTATTATTATTTTTTCATTTATTAATTATTTTGAGTCCTCTCTTTTTTCTTCTTGATGAACCTGGCTAAAAGTTTATCAATTTAAAAATCTTTTTTTAAAAAACAGTTCTTGGTTTTATTGATCTTTTCTATTGTTTTTTGTCTCTATTTTACTTATTTCCTCTCTAATCTTTATCCTTCCCTCTGCTGACTTTGGGCTTTGTTTGTTCTTCTTTGTCTAATTCTTTTAAGTGGAATGTTAGGTTGTTTATTTGAGATTTTTCTTGTTTCTTGAAGAAGGCTGTATTGCTATAAACTTCCCTTTTAGAAATGTTTTTGCTGCATCTCATAGATTTTGGGAACTTTTTTTCCATTTCATTTGTCTTGAGGTATTTTTTGGTTTACTCTTCGATTTCATCATAGACCCATTGGTTTTTTAGTATCATGTTGTTTAGTCTCCACATGTTTGTTCTTTTCCCATTTTTCCTTCTGTAGTTGATTTGTATTTACATACCATTGTGGTTGGGAAAAAATGCATGATATAATTCCTATCCCCTTAAATTTGTTGAGGCTTGTTTTGTGGCCCAGTATGTGATTTATCCTGGAGCACTTTCTATGTGCACTTGAAAAGAATGTGTATTCTGCTATTTTTGGATTTAGTGTCCTATAGATATGTATTAAGTACAACCAGTCCATTGGGTTATTTAAGACCACTGTTTCTTTATTGATTTTCTGTCTGGATGATCTGTCCATTGATGCCAGTGGGGTGTTAATGTACCCTACTATTATTGTATTATTGCTAATTTCTCTCTTTATGTCTGTTAGTATTTGCTCTATATATATAGTTGCTCCTGTATGGGTGCATATGTGTTAATGAGTATAATATCCTCTTCTTGTATTGATTCCTTTATCACTGTGAATGATAATTAATCTTCATCTTTTTTATAGCCTTTGTTTTAAAATCTATTTTGTTTGATATGAGTATTGCTACCCCCACATTCTTGTTGTTTTTGTTTATATGAAATATATTTTCTATCCCTTCACTTTCAGTTTGTGTGTGTCTTTAGCCCTGAAGTGAGCCTCAGGTAGGCAGCATATTGAAGAGTCTTTTTTAATCCAGTCATCCACGCTGTCTTTTGGTTGGAGCATTTAGTCCATTGACACATAAAGTAATTATTGTAGGTATGTACTTATGCCATTTTATTACTTTTTTCCAGGTGTTTTTTGTAGTTGTTCTCTGTTGATTTCTTCTTTTTGTTTCTACCATTGTGGTTTGATGATTTTCTTTAGTAGTGTACTTGGGTACATTTCTTTTTGATTTCTCTTTATCTACTGTAGGTTTCTGATTTGTGGTTACCATAGAAATAATATTGACCCATGATTATATCTACTTGTTTTAAACTTGTATTCATTTAAGTTCAAACGCATTCTAAAAGATCTCCATTTTTTACTCCCCTCCCCAACATTTTGTGTTTTTGATGTCATATTTTACATCTTCATGCTTATCCTTTTGCTGGTAATTGTAGTTGTAGTTGCTCTTAAAATATTTTGTCTTTTAATCTGCACAGTGGTTTATTTAAGTAATCTTCAATCCTTACTATATACCTGCCTTACCTGCCTTTCCTAGTGGAATTTTCTCTTTCCTCTAGATTCTTACTTCTTTTCCATTTAGAGACCTTTCAACATTTCTTTTAGGGTAGGTTTAATATTGATGAATTCTTATAGTTTTTCCTTGTTTGAGAAGCTCTTTATCTCCTGTTCTAAATGATAACCTTACTGCATAGAGTACCCTTGGTTGTAGGTTTTTCCCGTTTAGGACTTTGAAAATATAATGCTGCTCCCTTCTGGCCTGCAAAGTTTCTGTGGAAAAATCAGGGGATAGCGAAAAGGGGATTCCCTTGTATATGACTCTTTGTTTTTCTCTTACTGCCTTTGGAATTCTCTATCTTTAACTTTTGCCATTTTAAGTATGACATGTCCTGCTATGGGTCTGTTTGTGTTCATCTTGTTTGGGACCCTCTGTGCTTCCTGTACCTGGATATGTTTCCTTCTCTAGATTTGCAAAGTTTTCAGCCTTAATTTCTTCAGATACGTTTTCAGTCCCCTTTTCTCTCTCTTCTCCTTCTGGAAACCCTATAATGTGAATGTTGTCACACTTAATATTATCCTAAAGATCTCATAGATTGCTTTTTTTTTCTCATTTGTGTTTCTTCCTGCTGTTCTGATTGGATGATTTACATTATTTTATCTTCCAGGTCACTTATGCATTCTTCTGTATCACTTAGTCTGCTATTCATTCCTTCTAGTGTGTTTCTTTATTTCAACTATTGAATTTTTCATTTCTGATGAGGTCTTTTTTATATTTTCTCTTTCCTTGTTAAAATGATCAGTGTTTAGATCAATTATTTTTCCTAGTTCAGTTAACATTTTTATTACCAATGATTTGAATTCTTTATCTCGTAAATTGCTTATTTTTGTTTGTTTGTTTGTTTGTTTTTCAGGGTTTTTCCCCTTGCTCTTTCAATTGAGGGCAGTTTCTCTGCCTTTTTGTTTTACTTAACTTTCTCTGCCTCTTTGAATTTAAATCAAACAGTTACCTGTTATGGTCTTGA
The DNA here is from genome assembly GCF_002837175.3 of Physeter macrocephalus. Lineage (NCBI taxonomy): Eukaryota > Metazoa > Chordata > Mammalia > Artiodactyla > Physeteridae > Physeter > Physeter macrocephalus. The sequence goes on along the minus strand of NC_041221.1, from coordinate 128,316,055 downwards.
AGGGGTGTTCTTACATGGGAGTTTCCCTCTGTAGACTGTATGTGCTCAATGCCTTTGGTGGGAGGGATGGATTTGATGTGGACACCAGGCACGCCTTTCTTCAGTGTTGCTGGCAGCTATCACCTTGGAGGAGGTGGGGCTGGAGATGGAGGGGCTAGAACTTGCACAGGCTGTGAGGCAGGACTTCCTCTCTGCTGCATGGCTGTCACAACCCAGTCACAGTGGGTTCTGATCCCAAACTGCTGGAGTAGAAGCCCTGAGGGTTGGGCTCATGCTGGCTCTGTTTTTAATTGTTTTTCCTTCTCCCTGTACCAGGACCTTTGTCCCAGAGGAGGGCTTGTGTGCCTACAGAAGTCCATTGCTCTGCCTGTGTTTGTCACATTTTTTCCCAGGTCTTGGCTGCTCCAGATATAGACCTGTGGTGTGGCATGGAGTGAGCCACACTCAGCTTGGGCTGGGGTACACAGCGAGGTGGTTGCAGGGAAACCCAGTGGCTGTGTTGTTGTCAGAAGTCTGGGCTGCTTCTGGGGTGCTGCTTGAGTAAACACCAGCAATCACCACCGCTGCTCTACCTTGGCTCTGCCCCAGAACCGGGACACCTCTGCATCCCAAGGTCGAGTCTTTTCCCCTGAGCTGCTGCCCTAGATTCAGTGCCACGCTGTGACATGGAGAGAGATGTGCCGGGGCGTTCACTTCACTCAAGTTGGGGAGTGCTGTGAGGTGGTTGCTGGAAACCCAGCAGCTGCTGGGGCAGACCTCTGTCTTCCCTGCCTGGGGGCAAGCCAGTACCTGTGCACTCCTCATGGATGAAGTCCAGGTTTCTTCAACCTTTCTGTCTCTACCAGTGGTTCTTCAACCAGCCAAAGGGCTGAATGAGTAGATACTCCCAAGAAAACTCTGGTACTGTTCAATATCAGAAGGATGGAAAATGAATGCTGGGCAGGAAAATTGCAGATGTCCACTTCAGAGGATGATATGAATTTTACATTTGAAGAAGTTTCTGTATAATCTTTTTTTTTTTTTTTGCGGTACGCGGGCCTCCCACTATTGTGGCCTCTCCCGTTGCGGAGCACAGGCTCCAGACGCGCAGGCTCAGCGGCCACGGCTCATGGGTCCAGCTGCTCCGCGGCATGTGGGATCTTCCTGCACAGGGGCACGACTCCGTGTCCCCTGCATCAGCAGGCGGACTCCCAACCACTGCGCCACCAGGGAAGCCCTCTGTATAATCTTTATTTAAAATAGGAGGAGCCCTTCATAAATATGTATCTCTACTTCTGAGTTCTAAGAGACAAGATATGTCATGTTTGAAAGATACAGTATTTCTCTATTCTAGAGACGGTCTGCTTGACGGTATATTGTCTAAATTAACTGACAATCTCTATCAAATTACCAATAGCGTTTTTCACAGCCCCTTTGGTACTTACTTTCTTGTTGTTATAATGAAATTATATGAGGATGTGAAATGCATTTTGTCCATCATTTCTGCTTAAAACTATTCTGAGCTGAATCTTGAAGAACAACTCTGACACTGACCTTGACCCTGATCATTTATTTTGTTGCTCTTATTTGATGAGAATCCTATGGACCTAAATTGGGGATCTCATCCTCCTAAGATTTGTATCTGTTTCTACTACAAGTGTAGCTAGGGTTGAGTATCAATCTGGGACCATTTTGGCCCCCTTTAACAATTCTGGTTTTGTGTCACAATCTCAGGTTCAGCATTCCTTTCTTCCTGTTGGCCCATTTACAGTGTCCTGTTCTGAGCCAGTCACTGTGTCTAGAAGCATGGAATACACTGATTGGCTAGGCTGGGTCTTGTGACCTTGTTGGTGCTCAGAAGTGTTATCAGTGGTGCTGGGAAAACTGGACAGCTACATGTAAAAGAATGAAATTAGAACATTCTCTAACACCATGCACAAAAATAGACTCAAAATGGATTAAAGACCTAAATGTAAGACCAGATAGTATAAAATTCCTAGAGTAAAACATAAGCAGGATACTTTTTGACATTGTTGCAGTAATATCTTTTTGGATCCATCTCCTAGAGTAATGGAAATAAGAACAAAAATAAACAAATGGTATCTAATTAAACTTAAAAGCTTTTGCACAGCAAAGGAAACCATAAACAAAACGAAGAGACACCCTACAGAATGGAAGAAAGTATTTGCAAACAATGCAACTGACAAGGGATTAATCTCCAAAATATACAAACACTAAATGTCCATCCATCAACAGATGAATAAAGAAGATGTATATTTATACAATGGAATATTACTCAGCCATAAAAAAGAATGAAATAATGCCATTTGCAGCAATATGGATGGACCTAGAGATTATCATACTAAGTGAAGTAAGCCAGACAAAGACAAATATCATATGATATCACTTATATGTGGAATCTAAAAAAAACCAATATAAATGAACTTATTTACAAAACAGAAAGAGACTCACAGACGTAGAAAACAAACTTATGGTTACCGAAGGGTAAAGGGGAGGTGGGGGGAGGGATAAATTAGGAGGTTGGGATTAATATATACACAATACTATATATAAAATAGATAACCAGCAAGGACCTACTGAATAGTACGGGGAACTATACTCAGTGTTTTATAATAACATATAAGGGAAAAGAATCTGAAAAGATATATATGTATATATAACTGAATCATCACTGCACTGTATACCTGAAACGAACACGATATTGTAAATCAGCTATACTTCAATGTAAAAAAAAGTTATAAAGGTAACCACTAGAAAGACTAAACGTTAGTGCTATGGGGGAAGGGATGTAAAGTGGTATAAAAAGGTGATTTAATTTAATTCATCAATTATAGAAGAAATAAATATTCCTCATAAAATTTCAAAAGAATTAACTGAGTTGGGAAATCAAGGAAATCTAGTGTTTGACTCTGACTTAAATTTATATTTATGTTTTAACTCAGTAAATCCTGTAAACTTTCCCACTTTGGAGTGTTTGAATCTCAACTCATTACTTTCTCTCTGTTTTTAAATAAGTTATCCAACCTCTCTGAACATAAGTTTCCTTGTTTTACAAATGGGAGTAATATAATCTGCTTTGCTGGTTCTTGTGAATATTAAATAAGCAAATGTTTTAAAACCAATTACCTAGTATCTGGAGTGAAATAAGCATTTCATAGATGCTTTCTATTGGTAATATCTATGAAATATATGGATATTGAGACTATTTGCCTTTGAAATAAAATAAAACAATCTATAGATATAGTACCTGGAAAAATTATGCAATATCTGCTTTTTTCTTTTGCAGTTTCCTTCAAATACATCAGAAATATGTTGTATTATTAAAGCGTCACCAGGAACTAGACAAGTGGAAAGTAAAGCTGTTACTGTAAGGAAGAAGAAATATTCTTTTCCTAAAGATACTCCTCAAGGTACTGTAGTATGAATGCAGAACCTACTTTTTGGAAGACACCAAACATTTTTTAATTGTAAATTCCTTATGTATACAGGAAGTTCAATTATAGATTATATTCTGAGAGTTCTGGCATAAAGTGGAAATGGTAAAATTATTAAAAACTTGGTCAGGTTTCAGAACCTGAGCAAAATAGTTTTTTGAAAGTCAAATACTTCATCTCTTGAAAAATTAGCTTATGCCATTGATTTAAAGTGTGTTTATCTAGGATACTTCCTCTTATAACTATCTGAAATTTAGTGTTGTTGGGTTTCATATTTAGTAGATATTTCATTTTTAAAGATATGGAGATATTTTTGCATTCACTTAACATTGGTTGAGCACTTCCTCTGTGAAAGGCATCTTATTATGACTTCTTTATTTCTCACTATTACTTTATGATGACAGGATGTATACTCTGTCCTCATTTAATATATTAAGAATCTGAGGCTTAAAGTATTATAGTATGAAATTTGTTTAAGATCACACTGCTTCCAAGTGGTGGAGAGGAATTCAATCTTTAAAGGCTTCTAAACGCCAAGTTTATGTTTTTCTGTACTTCTCTCACTGCATATCAGGCAGAATGTCTAATTACTTGATGGAGCTTGGGCACCTTCGAAAGGTAAGCAGGCAGTGAAGCAATTGAAACTTAATAGGTTATGTATAACTTGATCCTTGTCCCCATTTCCTCCACGGAATGTGCCCTGAGCACTCCTGAAGTCCACAGAGATCTTTTTATTTTTCTCTAAGTTCCTTGACTACTTAATTCAATGACACTCATTTGACACTTAATAATATACTACTACCTGACATAATTTACAATGCTGACTTTTCATATTCTTTAGGTTATGAAATTTTAAAGGACAGAAACCACATACTAGACTTGTTTCTATGTCTATCTCTGATAGCTCTTTTAGCATATATCAAAAAAAACAAACGACCAAAACCAAAATAAGCATTTCTCCAAAGAAGACATACAGATGGCCAAAAACCACATGAAAAGATGCTCAACATTGCTAATTAGAGAAATGCAAATCTAAACTACAATGGAACCCTCCTACACTGTTGGTGGGAATGTAAACTGGTACAGCCGCTATGGAGAACATTATGGAATTTCCTTTAAAAACTAAAAATAAAGCTACCATATGATCCTACAATTCCACTCCTGGGCATATATCTAGAGAAAACTATAATTCGAAAAGGTACATGCACCCCAGTGCTCATTGCAGCACTATTTACAGTAGCCAAGACATGGAAGCAACTTAAATGTCCATCAACAGATGAATAAAGAAGATGTATATTTATACAATGGAATATTACTCAGCCATAAAAAAGAATGAAATAATGCCATTTGCAGCAATATGGATGGACCTAGAGATTATCATACTAAGTGAAGTAAGCCAGACAAAGACAAATATCATATGATATCGCTTATATGTGGAATCTAAAAAAAACCAATATAAATGAACTTATTTACAAAACAGAAAGAGACTCACAGACGTAGAAAACAAACTTATGGTTACCGAAGGGTAAAGGGGAGGTGGGGGGAGGGATAAATTAGGAGGTTGGGATTAATATATACACACTACTATATATAAAATAGATAACCAGCAAGGACCTACTGAATAGTACGGGGAACTATACTCAGTGTTTTATAATAACATATAAGGGAAAAGAATCTGAAAAGATATATATGTATATATAACTGAATCATCACTGCACTGTATACCTGAAACGAACACGATATTGTAAATCAGCTATACTTCAATGTAAAAAAAAGTTATAAAGGTAACCACTAGAAAGACTAAACGTTAGTGCTATGGGGGAAGGGATGTAAAGTGGTATAAAAAGGTGATTTAATTTAATTCATCAATTATAGAAGAAATAAATATTCCTCATAAAATTTCAAAAGAATTAACTGAGTTGGGAAATCAAGGAAATCTAGTGTTTGACTCTGACTTAAATTTATATTTATGTTTTAACTCAGTAAATCCTGTAAACTTTCCCACTTTGGAGTGTTTGAATCTCAACTCATTACTTTCTCTCTGTTTTTAAATAAGTTATCCAACCTCTCTGAACATAAGTTTCCTTGTTTTACAAATGGGAGTAATATAATCTGCTTTGCTGGTTCTTGTGAATATTAAATAAGCAAATGTTTTAAAACCAATTACCTAGTATCTGGAGTGAAATAAGCATTTCATAGATGCTTTCTATTGGTAATATCTATGAAATATATGGATATTGAGACTATTTGCCTTTGAAATAAAATAAAACAATCTATAGATATAGTACCTGGAAAAATTATGCAATATCTGCTTTTTTCTTTTGCAGTTTCCTTCAAATACATCAGAAATATGTTGTATTATTAAAGCGTCACCAGGAACTAGACAAGTGGAAAGTAAAGCTGTTACTGTAAGGAAGAAGAAATATTCTCTTCCTAAAGATACTCCTCAAGGTACTGTAGTATGAATGCAGAACCTACTTTTTGGAAGACACCAAACATTTTTTAATTGTAAATTCCTTATGTATACAGGAAGTTCAATTATAGATTATATTCTGAGAGTTCTGGCATAAAGTGGAAATGGTAAAATTATTAAAAACTTGGTCAGGTTTCAGAACCTGAGCAAAATAGTTTTTTGAAAGTCAAATACTTCATCTCTTGAAAAATTAGCTTATGCCATTGATTTAAAGTGTGTTTATCTAGGATACTTCCTCTTATAACTATCTGAAATTTAGTGTTGTTGGGTTTCATATTTAGTAGATATTTCATTTTTAAAGATATGGAGATATTTTTGCATTCACTTAACATTGGTTGAGCACTTCCTCTGTGAAAGGCATCTTATTATGACTTCTTTATTTCTCACTATTACTTTATGATGACAGGATGTATACTCTGTCCTCATTTAATATATTAAGAATCTGAGGCTTAAAGTATTATAGTATGAAATTTGTTTAAGATCACACTGCTTCCAAGTGGTGGAGAGGAATTCAATCTTTAAAGGCTTCTAAACGCCAAGTTTATGTTTTTCTGTACTTCTCTCACTGCATATCAGGCAGAATGTCTAATTACTTGATGGAGCTTGGGCACCTTCGAAAGGTAAGCAGGCAGTGAAGCAATTGAAACTTAATAGGTTATGTATAACTTGATCCTTGTCCCCATTTCCTCCACGGAATGTGCCCTGAGCACTCCTGAAGTCCACAGAGATCTTTTTATTTTTCTCTAAGTTCCTTGACTACTTAATTCAATGACACTCATTTGACACTTAATAATATACTACTACCTGACATAATTTACAATGCTGACTTTTCATATTCTTTAGGTTATGAAATTTTAAAGGACAGAAACCACATACTAGACTTGTTTCTATGTCTATCTCTGATAGCTCTTTTAGCATAGTGGTAGGGAATAGTAGATGCTGTATAAGTCAGGATTCTACCGAAGAAACAGAACTAGTGGGACATATATAGCTACAATACATGTATATGTATGCAAAGAGATTTATTTCAGAGAATTGACTTATGCAATTGGAGGGTCTCACTGAAAACTCTAGGGCAGGCTGGAAACTCTTGGGCAGGAGCTAATGATACAGTCAGTCCTCAGGAGGAATTTTTCTTCTTCAGAGAAACCTCAGTTTTGCTCTTAAGGTCTTTCAGTTGATTGGATGAGGCCTACCTACATTATCAAGGATAATTTCCTTTACTTAAAGTTAGTTATTACATATGTTAGCCGAACCTACAAAATACCTTCACAGCAACACCAAGATTAGTATTTAATTTAATTGGGTAATGTTGCCTAGCCAAGTTGATGCATACAACTAACCATGACAGTCCACTCCATGTCAACTATGCATTCATACACATTTCCTTGAACCATATTTAATCTCCAAATAAAGACAATAACAAAGTCATACTTCTGCCTAACATAATACAACTGCTGTACATAAAACTGAAAATGTGCTAACTCCTTCCCCAGAAGAGGATGGGTGATGTTTGTTCTTCTCCTTGATATCATATAACTTAAATACTATGATATAAAGTTAACTGATATTAATATAACTTATGTTATATGATATAGGCATGAGAGAGAGAAGAAAACAAAGATATTTGCTTGACTAGTCATGTGGTCATAACGGGTATTTATAACTACCTTCCTCCACTACCCATTCCATATTCCCTCTCCCCTCAGTAAGTACCTCAGCTGGTTGTGGTTCTTTAACTGGTCAGGTGACACAACCCTCATTTCTGAAGGGCCTGTGCTGTTAGTAGTCCTGCTTAGATTGGGTTATTGTAGTTTTCCATTGACCTTAATCACGGGGCATGGTAGTACTAAGAGATGCTCTAAATGATCTCCTGTATTCCAGACATACTCTTCCTTACATCCGTCATGGAGTAGTAGTCCAGTTTCCCCTTGGTAGTCAGGATCAATCACCCCAGCCAGCACAGTAAGTTCCTTCTTTGCCTGTTGACTCAGGGGCATGAGAAGCTCAAAGTGGCCAGGTGGCTGTCTTAATTTCTATTTCAATGGAATCATTGTTGTGACTCCTGCATTACTCCCTTTGGAACTAAGACCTCTAGACCTGCAGAGCATAAAGTCATGGCAAAAGGAGGCAAAAATTTTGCTAGTGGGTCACCAGGAGTAGTATTGAATAGTCCCACTACCATTTCTACTGCTTGACTCCTGGGCCTGTGAATCCTGGCTATGGGAGAAACAGTACCATGTATTGGATGCTGATTCAGAGCATACACAACCTTCTGCAGAACCTTGCCTCAGCCCTGCAAGGTATTGCCACCTAGTTGGTGCTATAACTGAGTATTCCAAAGGCCTTTCCACCATTCTGTCAAGCCAGCTGCTTCAGAATGGTGGGGAACATGGTAAGACCAGTGAATTCCATGAGCTTGGGTCTATTGCCAAACTACTTTTGCTGTGAGGTGAGTTCCGTAATGAGAAACAATGTTGTGTGATACCATGATGGTGGATAGGGCATTCCATAAATCTTTGGTTGGTGATTTTTAGCAGAAGCATTATGTGCAGGGAAGGCAAATCCATATCCAGAGTAATTGTCGATTCCAGTAAGAATAAAATGCTGCCCTGATCATGATGGAAGTGGACCAATGTAATCAACCTCTTGCCACCAGGTAGCTGGCTGACCTCTCCAGGGAATGGTGCCATATCAGAGACCAACTAGGTGTTGGTCTCTGCTGCTGACAGATTCGGTACTCAGCAGTGGCTGTAGCCAGGTTGACTTTGGTGAGTGGAAGTCTGTTTTGCCGAGACCATGCATAACCTCCCTCCCTGCCACTATGGCCACTTTGTTCATTGGCTTATTGGGTGATGACAGGGGTGGCTGGGGATAGAAGCTAACGGGTATCCACATAACAGGTCATCTTATCCACTTGATTATGAAAATTTTCCTCTGCTTAGATAACCCTTTGGTGAGCATTCATGTGGGACACATATATCATCATGTTTTTTGCGCATTCAGAGAGTTCTATCCACATGCCTCTTCCCATGTTTTCTTGTTACCAATTTTCAAATCATGTGCCTTCTGAGTCCCTGACCATCTAGCCAGACTATTGGTCACAGCCCATGAATCAGTATATAATCACACATCTGGCCATTTCTCCTTCCAGCAAAGTGAACAACCAAATATACTGCTTGAAGTTCTGCCCACTTGAAGTATATCCCTTCACCGGTTTCCTTCAGGGATGTCCCAGAAAGAAGCTGTAGGTGCTATAGCTGTCCACTTTCAGGTGGTGTCTGCATATCTTGCAGAACCATCTGTAAACGAAGCCTTAACTTTCTTTTCCTCAGTCACCTGACCATAGAGAACTCCCCATGATGCCATTAAAGCAGGCAGGGAGAGAGAAGATAATGTACCGGGAGTAGGGGCCACGGGCATATGGGCCACTTCCTCATATAACTTACTTGTGCCTTCAGGGCCTGCTTGAGCTCAGTCTCATATATACTGTTTCCATTTGCTAACAGAGTGCTGCTCTTCACAGCCAACTTTATGGCTTGGTGCATCAGACAACACACAATTCATGATGGGTAGCTCAGCTCTCATTGTAACTTCGTGGTCCATGGTTAAGTATTCAATCTCTACTAAGACCTAGTGGCAGAGCAAAAGCTATTTCTCAAAAAGAGAGTAATTACCCACATAGGATGGCAGCGCTTTGCTCCAAAATCCTCAGGGCCTGTACTGTGGCTATTCACCTACAAGCTCGAAACAGCATCTCTTTCTGCCACTGACATTTCAAGCACCATTGGATCTGCTGATATGGTACAAGTGGCACAGTAGCCTGGACCTTTTGCAGAGCCTTCTCTTTGTTCTGAGACTCCCTCAAAACCAGCAACTTTTTAGGTCACTTAGTAAGTGGGCTGGAGTAATACACACAAATGAGGAAATATGTTGACTCCAAAATCTAAAATGGCCCACTAGATGTTGTCTCCTTTATGGTTGTAGGAGGGGCCAGATGCGACAACTTATGCTTTACCTTATAAGGCATATAAGGCATATAAGGCATGAACATCCCAGATGTTGCCTAACCTTTCCTACTCTCATCTCTGTCATTGCTGGTAAAATTTCGATGAGCGCGTTTTTTCCTTATGGAGAAATCAGACCAAAATTTTTTTTTTTTTTTTTTGTGGTATGCGGGCCTCCCTCTGTTGTGGCCTCTCCCGTTGCGGAGCACAGGCTCAGCGGCCATGGCTTACGGGCCCAGCCGCTCCGCGGCATGTGGGATCCTCCCAGACCGGGGCGCGAACCCGGTTCCCCTGCATCAGCAGGCGGACGCGCAACCACTGCGCCACCAGGGAAGCCCCCAGACCAAAATTTTTAATTTAATTCACAGAGAGCCCCCTGATGCCTGTTGAACTAGTTGTGCCACCTCCTGGCTTCTTCCTAGGCTCTCACCTCATATAGCAGCCTCCTTATTTAAGTAATTCCCTTTCAACCTCTGGGCACTTGTCTCTGTCTTTCCTTCAGTAAAAATAGCAAAGCCCCAAGCTAACTGTGAGCATGTTATTTTAAACATGCAGCAGGCTATTTTTAGTCCTGGCATTTAACAGTTTAGCTAGTTTGGCAGTAATCTAATCAGGACTACAGAGTGAAGCTCACTTTTGATGGTCTAGGACCCCTGTTCAGTATGCTGCTTGTTCATTAATAACTGGCGCTATGCTGATTAAAGAAAAAAATTGGTGAAAGTAAACCACTAGAGGAGTCCAAAAGAGATGTGGTCGAGGAGGTAATGTGGGTAAGTAGAGATCTGAGAATGGTGACAGACAGACAGATAGAAGAGGCCTTAGAAAACATCCAGTCCAAGGTTTCTCATTGTGTGGTCCTCTGACCACCTGTACCAGAATCACTGCAGACCTGGTAAATTACAATCTCTAGAGATATGGCACAAGAATCTACAATTTGATGAGCTTTCAGAGTGATCCCAATAAGCACTAGAATTTGAGAACCATATAATAATCTAGTTTATTTTGCTCATTTTGCATATAACAAAAATGACCTGGCCATATTGATAAGTGACTTGCCCAAGTTCACACAGCTAATTACTGGTAGAATCAGAACTAGAACTTAGTTTTCCTGGTTCTAAGTTTGACTGGGTAGCTGTCAAATAGGGAATGTGGGGTAGAGTAGATAGGGCTCTGAGTTTCTCAGCTCATCCAGACAGGGCAGTTTTGATTCTCTTTGCTTTACACATTGGACTTCTATATTCTATTTAAACAGAGACTTAATTTTTTTTTTTTTTTGCCAAGAAGATGGTTGGACAATCATTGCTTCTGTACCTCTTACAGTTACAGGAGTGGATGTCTAATTTATTGGTACTTTAATTCAGCCAACAAGCATGCATTAGGCACTGCATTATTAGCTAGGGATAGGAGTATAGCCTTTGCTCTCTGGGGCTCACAGATTAGTGATGAGGTAGACCTCACAGTCTTCTCTATAAGGTGACAAGTTAGAAGTGGAGCAAAGCACTCTAGGAGCCCAGGAGAGGATGCTTTTAACTTTGAAGTGTCAGAGAAGACTTCCAAGCTAACAGTAAATTTTAGAAAATCAGGTAAAACCTGTAGCTATCCTTATAGTAAGATTTTTATTTTCATCTCCAGAAGAGATGATAAATGGTGTGTTATAAATTCATCTGTTAAGCTAGTAGAATAACAGCCTTTACCTGGATACATGTATATCTTTAGTGAGAGTTTGAGTTTTTAGATAATAATAGCAGGCAGAAGTATCACACAGAAATATGATAAAGTGTGGTGCTCATATCACATGGGGGAATTTATAAATAATGCAAATTCCAGGGTCATTGCTTCAGCAGTCTGATTTAGGATTTCTGGGGATTGAGGACCAGTGTAACCTAAAAATGTTTATTGGTATAATTGCCAGGGTTTAGTGACTGCTTAGGTACTGGTACAGGGTAGTGAGAGAGAAGGACAGTTAGAGGATGACTCCTAGGTGTCTAGTATTGTAAAGTTTTAGAAATGATGTGCTTTAGGTGATGTCAGGGGAAAATATAGGGCATGGCCCTGGATGTATATATGAAGGCAGAGGAGGGATAGGGAAGACTACATAGTTGGGTGGGTTGATTGCCACTTGGAAAGTTACTCAAAAATTGGTATGGAGAAGATGACTGTGGCCCAAAGTCTTTAATAAATGAGCAGATAGTATCTGAGGTCAGTGAAGACAACAATAAGGAGGAGTAGAGGGTAGAATAGCCAGTACTTCCCAAACTTTAATTTACTTGTGAACTGCTTGAGGATCTTGTTAAAAATGGAGATTTTGATTCAATAGGTCTGGAATGGAGCCCAAGATTCTACATTTCTAATCAACTCCTAGGTGACATTGAAGTTACTGGTCCATGGACCACACTTTGAATACCAAAGATATAGGTCTCTGGTGTTCCAAAAGCTGCACATCAGACTTACCTGGATATTTGAGTCCCTTGTCTAGAGGTTCTGTTCTAATTGGTATGGAGTATAGCCTGGATATCAGGATTTTTAAAAGCTCAGATAACTGTATGGTGCAGCAGAGTTTGAGAACCTATTGATATAGGCTGATTAGGCTAGCGGGTGAGGTATATCATAGTATGAAAGTGGCAATGGGAATAGGTAAAGCTGACTCCACTCTGGATCTTGCAGTACAAGATATTGGGGGAGGGGTGAAGGCCCCTGAATCCTGTATTGGAAAGAACCTGGGTTCACCTACAACAAAGGGTAGGAGAATGAAAAGGAGAGATGGGTAGGAAAATGTGAGGAGGTTCTGACTAGGTGGTGGCTGAGGAGGACTGGGATGAGAAGCACAACTGGATCCATTCCACCAGGTTACAAGGCTGCAGTTAGCGACCTGTGATGGCCACTAACAGCTGTCTTTGCTGGGCTTTCTATTGGAATGTTATTGAGCAGGTCTCTTTGTGTCTCCAAAGAGTAGAGAAGCGTCTTCAGCATGTCCAGGAAGGAGTGAGCCAGCTATTCCATTTTTTTTTTTTAATGACCTCTGGATTTGTTTCCTAAGGCTCAATGGAGTGAAACTAGAGTTGCTTGGACATCAAGCATTCTCTCCCCCAGGGACTAGTTATTAATAACTATTGAATACCTGCTTGTGATGCATATGAAATAATCTATTGTTATTTTTTTCTCCAGATATTATAATAAAAACAAGTGGCAGGATGTAGCAGCTGTGGCTGAATTTTCACTACTTTGAAGACTTGAATGTGAAGTCAAAGTCCGTGAAGCAGAATGTCTGCCTAAAATTACATGAAATTCAAAAATCAAAATTCTCTGATTATTTGTGATATATCCTGATGTTGAAATTCTGTTGAGTCTTATAAATTACTTTTAATGAGCTGAGAAAGAATCTTCTGCCTGCTTCTTAAATATATGTATTTGTATTATAAAATAACAAATAGCTTATATTAGAAGACTGTACACTAAATAGATGACTTCAGCTATTTATAAAGACCCAACACCAGGATACTAAGTAACTTCCTTTGATGGTTTTTTCCCAAGTTTATCCTTTGTATGGATTAAAGGTAGTAAAATTGTTGATGCTTATATTACAAGCTATTTTTAACAGAACTTAATTGAAACCACATGAGTGAGAGACCTAATTCCAGGTCTGACTGAAAGAAACTCTATACTTAAGGTTTGCTGAAGCAGGGAATGTATAATACATACAATCAATCACACACTAAGTATTTAATATATTACCTCATCTCCAAACAACCTTCTTTAGCTAATACTACCTATCTGTAGGATTTTTTTTGGTTTTTTGGGTAATATAGCTATTGTGGCATCTTGGAAATGCCCTTCCTAAAAAGGAACAATCCTGTTGTCAGTGAGCACAGTGTATAACGGTGAGATTTTAACTCTGTTGGTTTTACTAATGTTATTAGACATAAAAGTAAATGAGGCAAATTTTCAAAGCTCCTTCAATATGAAAGAAAATTGTAAAATTGAAGAATTAACTGAGGTTACATAACCCATATAGTACTCATTTTTAAATAGGAGTCCCATGAAAATATTCTTGTAAATGATTTGACAAGGTCTTAAGCCACTAACAAAACTATTTGTGATTTCAGTTCCACATTTTAGTCTGGAGGTGAAATATGGGAAAGTTGTTAGGAAATGTAGAAGAGATCATTAATGATGGATGTTAGAACCAAATTTAGAGCTGAATTCTAAATCAGTACTCAGCTAAGTCAGCAACTCCTGTGGTAGTTTTAAAGCAGAAGTGTGATAAGCAGTGGGGGAAGAAGAAATGGAATAGAAGGCCTATTACCTGCCTTCAAGGCGTTTATAATCCAAGGGGGAGGAGTGAGAATGAGAACAAAGTATTTGATAGTTTCTAAACAGGTGGTAGGTTCTTGTGAGAAAAAAATGATACCTGATTCTTAGACTGGGCCTAGTGGGGCTGGAGGAAATAACATTTGATAGTTCCATATTGCTGATAAGAAAAATATAGCTATCTTAGAAAGATAAATACTTGGCCAGGCTGATGTGATTTAGAAAGCGAGAGAGCCAGGATGTGAAAGTAGGACTATGTGAGTCCAATATTTTTATCAGCTGGAGCACAGGGAAAGGTGGGAGGGAGGAAGGAGTTGCAATTGGAGTTCAAGGCTTAGTGGTAGAGGACATAACTTCGATTATGATTAAGAGGAAGGAAAGTAGAATAAGCCTGCTTGCTGTCTGGTGGACATTAGAAGTTCCAAGAGGATTCCTGTTGGCAAATCCTAGAAGAAGCTTATACTCTTAACTTTACATTGGTAGGTAGGCCTCAGACGTCTTTCAGTGAACCTGCCTGGAAGACCATCAGAAAGGACCATCTCTTTCTGGGGAGAGGGTCTCCATAGTTTTCATCATATTTTCAAAGTGGTCTGTGATTTTTAAAAAGTTAACAATGGGACTGGATCCCTTTACTTTAGCATATAATTAATTACATTTCATTTTTAAGCACTTAAAATTGTATTTTCAAATTACACTTTGTGAAAAAAAATCTCAGGTCATAACTGTGAAAATCCAGTTAAAAATTCATGAAAGGCCAGGCATGATGCCGTTTCCATTTAAAAACTTTTAACTGGAGTTTTTTTTCGCCTTTCCCAGGTGTAATTCATCATGGTTTGTTCAGTTATGAATAGCCTCTTTATCTCATATTGTGTATACAGCATATGTGTTTATATGAAGGGTGTGGTGCCCAGACTTTCCAAATAGATGTTATCTACAACCTCTCCTGCTCTACTGTTGCTTTCTAACCTGCATTTTAAAATGTTGAATCATCTTTTTTTTTTTTTTTTTTTTTTTGCGGTACGCGGGCCTCTCACTGTTGTGGCCTCTCCCGTTGCAGAGCACAGGCTCCGGACGCGCAGGCTCAGCGGCCATGGCTCATGGGCCCAGCCGCTCCGCGGCATGTGGGATCTTCCCGGACCGGGGCACAAACCCGTGTCCCCTGCATCAGCAGGCAGACTCTCAACCACTGCGCTACCAGGGAAGCCCAAAATGTTGAATCATCTTATATCTTAAATACTCCCTTGATTCCATATGTTCTTCTACCTACCCAATAATTCTTTACCTGTTTACATCCACGCTTCCTAAAAAGAGTGCTTTCTGCTTTCTCACTGATTCCCTCACTACTCAGCCCTTTCTCCTCTTCCTTCCCCTGCCCCAATACACATAAAGTCTGGTTTCACCTCTGATCCTTCACTGACACTGGTCCCCTCAAGGCTACAAGCAACTACTTTGATGCTAATCTAAGGAGTATTTTTCAATTCTTGTCTTACCCAACCTTTCCCAGCTAATGATGTTGTAGACTATTACTCTCCTCTTGAAAGCCTCCAGTAAGGAATGACCTCTCTGAAACATTATTCTCCAGTCTTTCATCTCATCTATAGCTCTTTCTCTTCCATTTCTCCTGAAGGCTCATTTTCCTCTGTCCAGTCTTTAAATTTTGTTGTTTCTTTGGGTTCTTCTAGGGCTTCTTCTTACGTTACACAGTCTCCCTGGGTGATGTCATCTATCACTGCCATCAGTTATCATCTCTGTTCAGTTGACCCCAAATCTTTGTCAGTAACTGCCATGGATATTGGTAGTGGAGATGTGTGGTGACTGGCCCTGTATCTGTCCCCCAAAAGGTTTGCTGTCTTTCCTTGTATTCCCACAGCATCCTGTACTTGCCCACGTCATAGCATTTATCACAATGTACTGTAATTGCCTTTCAAATTCTACTTTTTCTCCCTTAGATTGTAAGCTTCTTGAGTGCAGGAACTACATCTTGTTCATCACTGTATTTCTGTTCCCCTCTACCTCCATTGTAATTGGATTTTGAGTTTCCAGGTCACATGGTTTAGGTGGGATTGATCCCACCCTTAGTTCCAGGGGTGGGCCTTTAACGGTTTAACTCAATTACCATGGCCCTCCTAACTCAGGCACAGTGATTGGTTCAGGAATGGGTGCAAGGCCTAAAATAATCTATTGGATTAAATCTCAGAGCTTTTTCTGGGAATGCTGGGTTACAGACATTTTACTTTTCATCTTGGATTTTTATCTGAAAGGATTTTACCTGAAAGGAGAGTTTCTGGCAGCCATCTTGTGTCCACAAATGGAGGCCTTGCCTGGGAATGGAGTTCATACAGAGAAATTAGAGCTGGGATAGAGAAACTGGATTCTTGATATCATTGTTGCAGTCTCTGGATGCAGCTGTACCTGAACTGCGCTCTACTTGAGCTCCAGTTATGCGAGCCAATCAATTTTTTGGTTTTTTTGCTTAGGCTAGTTTAATTTGGGTGTTCTATCATGTGCAACACAGAACATCCTGATTGATGGACTCACACAAGACCTTTCTAGAGTTCTGAGTCTGTTTAGCCAAATGCTTACTTGTCATCACTACAGGGATTCTCATGGTATCTCATATTCAACATATCCCAAACTCAACTTATTTCCCCCTTGAAGCAGTTCTTTCTCCTATCATCTGTTTCAGTGTTATATATCTTCATCTATCCAAGTTACCTGAGCCAGAAATTTACCGTCACCCATGACTCCTCTCTTTCTCTTACTTTCCCACAGGCAGTCAGTCATGAAGTCCTGTTGATTTTGAATCCTAAAAGCCCTCAGTATTTTCCATACCCCTCCATTCCCATGGCTATTCTCTGAGTTCATGTCAGTACTTTCTTGCCTGGCTTAGAATGAGAGCCTCTTCACTAGTTTCTCAATCATTATTCTTGTACCTTATAGCAGCTTTCCACAATGTATCCAGAGAGCTTTCTAAAATGCTCATCTGATCATGTTTTCTGCTTAAAATCCCTCAATAGCTCCCCATATCCTCTGGATAAAGTCTTTTAAGTGATTTTTACAATTTTCTTTTTTTTTTTTCAAAGATTTATTTTATTATTTATTTATTTATTTTATTTCTTTTTGGCTGCATTGGGTCTTAGTTGCAGCACGTGGGCTGTTCGTTGTGGTGCACAGGCTTCTCTCCAGTTGTGGCGTGGGGGTTTTCTCTCTGTAGTTGTGGCGTGCGGGCTCCAGAGCGCATGGGCTCTGTAGTTTGAGGCACGCAAGCTCTCTAGTTGAGGTGAGCGAGCTCAGTAGTTGTGGTGTGCAGGCTTAGTTGCCCCGCAGCATGTGGAATCTTAATTCCCTGACCAGGGATCAAACCCGCGTCGCCTGCATTGTAAGGCGGATTCTTTACAACTGGACTACCAGGGAAGTCCCTTACATAGTTTTCTTAATCCAGTTCAATTTTACCATTAGATTATATTGTAGATCACTGAATTTTTATATTCTCTTTTGCCTCCATCAGGCAGATGGAATGTGCTGTTCCATCTGCCTGAAACACACTTTCCATGCCCACATCCTCTTTTCTTTAGCATATCCCATTTTAATTCCTATTTATTTCACCCTTCAGAAAACTCCCCTTAATTCCCCCAAAAGGTTAGTTGCTTTTCCTTGTTTTCCCCTGGCATCCTGTACTTGCCACATCATAGCATTTATCATAATGTAACACCATGTAATTGCCTGTCAAATTCTGTTTTTTCTCTCTAGGCTGTAAGGTCCTTGAGTGCAGGAACTACATCTTGTCCATCATTGTATTTCCAGGTTCTAGCACAGCTCCCAGACACATAGTAAACGTATTAAGTGTTTGAAAAATATTTGTTGAAAGAATGTTTGTCATAGAAGTGTGCCATTATTCTTGCATGCTTCTAATAGAATTCAAGATGAGGATTTTAAGCCGATTTTATATTGAAGATAAAAGTTGGATTCTTTAAAAGCACTTATCACAATCTGTAATAACTTGTTTACTTGTTGGTTTCTTAAGGGCGAGGGCTGTACCTGTCTTGTACATTATTGCATTCTGGAACCTAGCAGGTATTTGATTTCAGCATCTCTATTAGATTATTTCTCTTAGCATATGAAATTCTCTAATATCTTCCATCTCAAAAAAAAAAAAAAAAGAGGAGGACAATTTTCCCTCCTCCCGTCTCCTCTCAATCCTAATTTTTCTGCTCCTTATCTCAGCAAAACGGAGTAGTTGTCTATACTTGCTTTACCACTCCCTCCCTACTCTTTCTTTTTTAGTCCACTCCATTCAGGCTTTTGGTCACCCTTCCATTGAAACTGTTCTTGTCAAGATGTCCATGTTGACAAATCTAATGGACATTTAAATTTTCAGTAACATTCAACACAGTTGACCCCTTCCTCCTTTTTGGGTTATTTTCTTCCCTTGTCTTGCTACTACTGCTCATGCTCATCCTTCTTTCCTGGATCCTTCTCTTCAAGACTTGTAAGTGTTGCCTTCTTTGAATATTAGTGCTGGACTCTCTTCTGTATTATACACATTCTTTCATTTAAAAACTTTTTTTTAAACATTATTTTTGGCTGCGTTGGGTCTTCGTTGCTGTGTGCGGGCTTTCTCTAGTTGCGGCGAGCAGGGGCTACTTTTTTTTTTTTTTGCGGTACACGGGCCTCTCACTGTTGTGGCCTCTTACGTTGTGGAGCACAGGTTCCGGACACGCTGGCTCAGCGGCCATGGCCCACAGGCCCAGCCGCTCCACGGCATGTGGGATCTTCCCGGACCGGGGCACGAACCCGCGTCCCCTGCATCGGCAGGCGGACTCTCAACCACTGCGCCAGCAGGGAAGTTCGGGGGCTACATTTCGTTGCGGTGCGTGGGCTTCTCATTGCAGTGGCTTCTCTTGCTGCAGAGCATGGGCTCTAGGCATGGGCTCATAGGCACGGGCTTCAGTAGTTGTGGCACATGGGCTCAGTAGTTGTGGCTTACGGGCTCTAGAGCGCAGGCTCAGTAGTTGTGGTGCACGGGCTTACTTGCTGTGTGGCATGTGGGATCTTCCCGGACCAGGGCTCGAACCCGTGTCCCCTGCACTGGAAGGCGGATTCTTAACCACTGCCTCACCAGGGAAGTCCCATACACATTCTTTCTAGGTAAACTCACTCATTCTATTATTTTAAATTCTGTGTATTAGCTGATGCCTACTGAATTTCTCTTCAATCCTGGCTTCTCCTCATATATTCTACTCAGAATCTCCACATGGATATCTAATAGCAATTCAAACTTAATATATCCAAACTTAATATGCTTGATTTTCCTCTTCAAACCTGTACTTTCCCTGGTCTTTCCATCAGGAAATGACTTCCATTTGGTTGCTCAAGGCAAAAACTAGGAGTCAATCCTTAGTTTTCCTTTCTTTCACTCCTACTACAAATCGTGTTAGTTCTATCTTCAAAATAGTTAGCCAACATCAGCTCTTGCCTAAAATACATGGTAGAATCCTATATGGTTTCTCTCCTTCCACTCTTATTCTTTTATAATCCCTTCTCCACAGAGCAACCGATCTTCTAAAATCATAAATTCTATCATGTCCCTCTCCTGTTTTAAACTCCTACAATAGTTCCCATCACAATGTAACCTCCTTCGCATGATTTACAAGGTTCTACATAATCTGGCTCCTTGTACCTTTCTAGCCACATCTCATACATCTTCCCCCTCCCACAGTGTGTTCAGCTGTTTTGGCCTCCTTTTTCTTCTTCAAACAGGAGAAACCCATTCCTGCCTCAGTCTTTGTACTTTTTCTTCTCTCTGCTAGAATGTTCTTTACCATCATCTTCCCGTCACGGGTTCCTTTTCATTCTTTAGACCTCAGTTCAAATCCCACATCTTTGGAGAGGACTTTCCTGACCACTCTATCTAAATTTGGCCCCACCAGTTGTACTATTAACTCTTTCTTTCCTAGCTTTTAGGACTACTTGCAAACATCTTGTTTACTTTGCCTCTTCCCACTAAGAACTAAGTTTCTGAGAGTAGGAATAGACTACCAGACAGAGTTTGAGACCTTTGAGGGACTCAAGAAATATTTGTTGAATAAATGATTGTTTGTTTTCTGTTGCCTCAAACCACTGCCATTCCCTTATTATATAGCAGTAAATCATCGGTTGGCTTAAGAATTTTTAAAACTGAGGTACCGTCATGAGTCCATCTAAGTGCCATTCAGGAAGTTTTACTTTATCATCTTGATTCTGACTATCTTGTTCTGAGATGTTATCAATGAAAATTTAACTTGTTTCAGGAAAATTTAGCACAATTGAGGTTGTGCTTACTAGCATGGTGGTTAAGGGAGCAAGATTCCAGTTTTATTGCCACCTTTTCCTATATTTGATAACTGGAAACTGGCTGTAATGAGAAGTGCCACTGTCTTCTATGTTATTGGAATCAGTTGGACAGAGCCCCAAAGGCTGTTGGGGTTTGTGGGGAGGCTGAATCTTCTACTCCTGAGTGAAAGTGTAGGCCTTATGTCTAATTTTCTAACCCAAAAGTTCCACATTCATATAACATTAATGAATAATTATTTTCTTTCTCACATTTCCTCCTTGCTCCTAAACTTAAACAGGCTACTTTAAGACACCTCAGCTTCTCTGTGGGAAGAGGTAGTGTTAAGTAAAAGGGGAAAAAAAGATAATATACACTGTTATTGAACTTGAAAATATTTTCATTTTAATCTGCATAATTAGGTATAGTTATATGTCCTCTTTTATGACAAACTTGTATCATTTCAGTGCTCTCTGAGTCTATAATTTGAGTATTACACAACAACATAAAGGAAATGTGATGAATGATAGCAAGTAAATTTTTTTTACTGTACCTTTCAAGTATAAGATAAAATGAGACCACAGAAATGAAACCTTTACATGATTAAAGAACACTAATACAAAGCATCTCTTATGCAAGTCCTAATGTTCTTTCCATTACTATTAATATCTATAATTATCCATGAAGTAACTTTTTGCCAAGATGAAAGCACATAAGATTATTGTATTTAGAAACTTCATTCTGTGGGGACCTGGAACTACTCTTCTCTGTGCCAGCCAAGGAGCGGCCATGATTCCTGCTTGTGTCTTTGGTCAAATATAGACAGGCTTGAGCCCGTTTCTACTTGCACTCATTTAGTGATACTTGCTAGTGTCAAAACAAAACTTCCCCAAATGACCGCTTCATTAATTGACTTATAGGATGTGTTTTCTCACTTTAAAAAATTTCAGACTTCATTTTTTGTTCACAAAATTCCATTCCGCTTCATATTTTGTGAGAAAAATATACATAGCTATTTTGCCTCATTAGAAATCTTTCAGCGTTTGGCGCCAGAGAATTATCTTAAGTTTATAGGGGATACAGTCTTGCTATTTTGACCTTGTATTGCTCAGTAATTCTGGAGCTTGGGCAATGTACGGAGCAACTCTGAATGACTCTTAACCTGAGCACCTCAAATGTCACCTCCTCAGAGAGACCTCCCCCACTCATTTCATTGTTTCTCATTCACAACATTAGTAATTTCAAATTACCTTTTTAACTTATTTACTGTTTCCTCATATAGAAAGTTAGCCCTATCTTTTTTATTTTGGATCCCCAGTGCCTAGACCAGGGACACTTAAACATTGTGGAAGGAATAAATTAATTTCTTAATCACCTATAAATAGTGCTTTAAAAATTCTTGTAACATTGAAACTCAACAACACGTTGTTACATGACCACTGAAATTCTCCGAGATATATACTCTTCCTATTACTTTTCTTTTTTCTATATAAGATCACTTATTTTATAGCATAAACTCTAGCTGCAAATCAGTGGGAGCTGGTAGCCACTTAGAGACAATTTGATTTGTATGCCTTATTAAGTGAAATTCTCAAAAAAGTATTTTAATCTAACCTTCCAAACCACATGCCAGTAATTTCAACATTCATATCTGTCAGAGAACTGCGTCCCATGGTACAAAATTCCTCCTGCTGGAGGGGCAGTAGGGGAATGAGTAGGGGAACTGAAGATCTGTAAGACCAATTTGATCCAAACCCTGATAAGTTTTAGTTCCCTGGGTTTAAGTAGACTGTACGGTCATTTATGAGCAATGTTTTTCTTTGGAAAGGGTTTTCCGCCTATTAAACTCATTTGTTCACAATTCCACAGTTCCTCTCTCTCTCTCCATATCTAGACATTGAGTGTAAATCCTGAGCCTCCTATGGCTAGCTCTTCCAAGGGGCTAATTCCCGGTGTGTCAGGGTTCGAGGCGCAAGTGGGAAACACCGAGGGCCGCTGCCCTCAGTGCCTGGCCGAGGCCGTCTCTGCCGGGAGGCATGGCTGCGGGGAGTGTCTTGGCAGGTCCTCCACCAGACCCGTGAGCCAGCCCCGCTCAGTCAAGCTCTGAGCCCAAACCTCTCGCGGCCCAGCGTGGGCGGGCCTGTGGTCCGGGGCTTAAAGTCCAGCCCGTGCCGCGGCCCCACGGGTACGCTCGCGCACCTGGTCTACTCCGGGGCCCGCCGGACTCCGCCAGGCGCGGACGGAGGCGCGAAGCCGCAGAGACTGAGCGGGGGATGGCGGGGGAGGGGCGATTGCCAGTGGGGCCCTGAACTTCTCTCTTTGTCGTGGGTGCGGAAAGCGGAAGGCTTCTACACTCCAAAGTCCCTGGCATCGTCCCCGCGGCACCCTGCTGTAGCCTCAGGTAGCAACTAACAGCGTAACGGAGAAGGACCGGGACCAGAGCACGTTCCTCTTTCACGTCCCCAGCCACCCCAGTTTCCCGCCCCTCCCCTCCGCGCATGCCCCGCCCCGTGAGCTGCCACGTGAGGACATCCACTGGCCGGCCTATGGGCGTCAGCTCCGCCCCACGGCCCCGCCTTGCACCCTGCTCCGCGCGCCGCCACGTGATGCGGCTCACCGCCAGCCAATGGACGCCGGCCTTGCCTCGCGCCCCGCCCCGCGCGCCGTGGCCGTTTGAAGTGACTAATTTCTGTCATATGACTGAGGCGCCTATGGGGGTGGCGGGGCAGCTCTAAGAGCGGGGGCCTGGCGAGTGCTCTGTGGAGCGACCCCGGCCTGGCCGTGGCCATCATGGCCCCTACGCTGTTCCAGAAGCTCTTCAGCAAGAGGAGCGGTCTGGGTGCGCCCGGTCGGGACGCGAGGGACCCGGATTGCGCGTTCAGGTAGGTCGCTGCAGGGCGAGGGGCGAGCGGCGAGCGGCAAGGGGCGCGGAGCCAATGGCCTAGTGGGCTTCGGCTTCCAGAGGCGCTGGGGCTTTCGGTGCTTACGCTTGAGTGGCAGCGTCGCCCCGGCACCGGGATCAGGGCCGCGGTCGGGAGGGCCCGGGCAGCTGCAGACCTGCGCCGGAGGGTTCGAGCGAGGTCCTCTCTCGCCCACCCACCTCTCCCACGGTTGCCCCTTCCCCCTCGGTCCGGGTCTGTTTGTTTACGTCCTGCTCGGCAGCCACGCGCTGCTCTGCCCCTCCGGACCCAGCATCACGGCCTGAGCTTAGGGTCCACACGCCTTCCTGGCGACGCGTAGAGTTGGGCGCGGGCTGGATTGGACCTCTACCGCCGTCCTCCGGGCTGAAAAGTTCTCCCCTCCTCCCCGCGGCCAGTAGTCCTCTGGGTGCTCCATTCCAGCTTGGTTGCTGTTGTGGAGAGAGCCGCACGTTTTGGCCAACCTTCGGAGTAGAGAACGCTGGAGGAGCGTGTAGGCAAGCTGCTGTTTTTTCTGATTTCTTGTAAACCTAAATTGGAGGTGTGCAGATACCGGACCCAGTGGCCTTAATGTTGCCGAAGGAGAAATGTGAAACCTAAGAGGTTGTGGTTATTACTGACCAGAATGAAGCTGCGCTGAATCAAATGAAGCATGGCCGTAGAATTGACCATCCTTGGAACTGTTACTAAAAACGAGTTTTTAAAAATTGAGAACGATAGCAACATATTCTGTGGTATTACAGGCTTCGTTAATTTTTGGTTACAGTACCTGTTGCTGATAGAAAAACTTTTAAAAATTGTAAGACAATAGAATATAAACCTGAATTCTAGGTAAAATTTAGTTTCGAAACTGCATTTGAAGAAGAGATTATGTCTTTCAAACAGCCTTCATACTTGTTGCTGTGTGGAAACTTGTAAATGTAACTAGGCTAAATGTCAAATATCACTCAAACCTGGTAGGATAGCATAGAGCCCAGTTGTACAGTAGTAGTAGGAAGAGATGAGTATGTGTTAAATTTTGCAATAGCCAGAGTCTGATAGGAGTGTACCACACTGGTTGAAAAGGTTTTGATAATCTTAAAATTATTCACTCTCTCTCGCTAATGCAGGTCCCATTAGTAAACATTCAGTAACTTGTGGAATTGAAGTATTAAATAGAAAGAAATTTGACTTTTAGAGGAAAAAAAATCTCAGTGGTGAACATCTTGGAGCAGTACTTAGTAAAAGTTATCTAGCTTTTGGTCTTTTCTACTGGGAAATAAATGTCTTGCCATGCTTATCTAATAACTTTAAAGATTTCTTTAGTATTTTTCTTTTGAAAAATGAAAGTGCAGTCTAGATAGTACTACATTGAGCCATCCAGTAAATCAAGGGTTAGTAGAAAGCAAGTTCAGGAGAGATATTAAAAAGGTGACATTTGAATAGGTTTTCTATTTCTGGGTAAAGATTTACTTTGGGGTACCCACGTTTCCAAGCATCTCAAGTTATTCTTGTGAAAAAAAGTTTATTTTTTTAAAATGTAAACTCTACTATATGTTGTGTAATACTACTTTAGAGTTGCCAAAGCACTTTCTCATCAGTTATCTCATGTGATGTTTCACAACAACCTTGTGAGATAGGGCAAGTAGCAGTATAGATAACTACATGGTCCTTTTTATGTGTAAGAATTATGTGTAAGCACAATAACTGCAGTACAATATGGAAAAATGCATAGAAGTGTACATGTGAGGAAATGAAAACTGGGTAATGTCACACTCTTAGTAACTTGCAAATTTAATCAACCCAATCTTTTTTTTTATCACCTTCATTGAGCTATAATTTACATACAATAAAATTGAGCCATTTGAAGTCTATAGTTATATGAATTTTGTTACATGTATACAGTTGTGTACCCACCACCCCAATGAAGTTTTAGAACACTCCATCATCCAAAAAATTCCCTCATGCCCCTTTGCTATCATTTCTTAATGCCTTCTCACCCAGGGCAATCACTGACTTGCTTTTGTCTAATGACAGAGGTTTTGACTTTTCTAGAATTTCATATAAATGTAATCATACTGTTTATAGTCTTTTGTGTCTGGCTATTTTAACTCAGAGTGATGATTTTGAGATTCATCCATGTTGTTGCATTTATCTGTAGTTCGTTCCATTTTTTAGCTGAATAGTGTTCCATTGTATGGGTATACCACAGTTTATCCATTAACTGGTTGGCAGACTTTTGGGTTGTTTTCAAATTTGGGCTGTAAAAACAATGCTGCTGTGAACATTTGTGAACAAATCTTTATGCGGAAATACCTTTTCATTTCTCTTGGAGTGGGATTGCTGGGTCATATGCTAAGTGTATGCTTAACTTTTTAAAAAAATTCCCAAACTTTTCTAAAGTAGCTGTACCATTTGTATTCCCACTACTAGTGTATGAGGTTACAGTTGCTCCAGATTATCTCCAAATCCAGATATTGTTAGTCTGATTTTTTAAATTAAAAAAATTTTTTGTATTGTAAAAAACACGTAACATAAAATATACTATGTTAACCATATTGGAGTCTCTTTAAAAATTTATTATTTATTAAATAAATTTTTTATTGACGTATAGTTGATTTACAATGTTGTGTTAGGTTCAGGTGTACAGCAAAGTGAATCTGTTATACATATATTAATACACATATCCACTCTTTTTAAGATTCTTTTCCCATACTAATGGGTATAGTGGTATCTTGTGTGGTTTTAATTTGCATTTCCCAAATAATAAACGGTGTTTAGCATCTTTTTATGTAACGCATGTTTTTGAGTAGACTAAAATTTAGTTTTTATTCCAGTATACCATGGTTTCCTTTCTAGAATACTTTTTTGGTTTTGTTTTGTTTTAGTCAGTGTAAGTTGTTAAATAAGGCTTGGACACAGCCATTGGCAACCAACTATAGCTCAGCCTGTAAGAGTCAGTTCCTAGAGTAAACAATATACGAGGCCCAATAGTCATAAGCCATAATAGGGCTCTTGGGTAGCAAAGACCTGAAATAGAGAAGCCTTAGGAGCTTTTCAATATTGTTTTTCATGGTTACTCCACTGAAAAAGATGGTCAGGGATTACCCTCTTCCATTCAGTCTGAAGTCCCTTACCTTATAGGTTTCTGGTGCTTTGTCCTATCTAAGGTTCTTGAGCTGGAGATAAGTGTGTAGGGTATCACAGGGAGAATATTATTTTAATCATATATAGAACTAAAACAGTAATTTGTTTTAACCTTTTACAGAATTTGGGAAAGACAGGGAAGATACTGCTTTATGTTTTCTCCATCAGGCCACTTTCCAGGGGAAGTAAGAATTAAGTGTAAGTCTAATAACTGCAGTACATATAAAATGCTTGCTTTAAAAATAAAATTCTCTTCATCTAAAAATGATGTTAATAATGGCAACTGTGCAGGGTTGTCATGAGGTATATTAGTGAACGTAACACTAAACTGCGTTGTGTTAATAAATAAACTAAGTCTCAAAAAAAGTTCTTGAAAGAAGCCTAATTTGACGAAGAAGATTGTTTTAGAGTTATATATCTGTAGGACATAATTCATGTTTTGTTCAAAAAACAATTTCTATATTTTTATTTTATTCCTAATACATGAACGTTTGCTCTTTTTGTCTGTATCAGTTAACAACCTCTTAACTGGTCTTTCTGCCATCACTCTCGCCTTTCTCCAAACTATTCTCAACACTTCATCCTTTAAAAGAATGCTAATTCTGATCATGATCAGCAGGCAAAATGGTATAGAATTTAAAATCTCCACAACAAAGAGGTATTTTGAGGATTCAAAGAGATAAGTCATGTTGAGCAGTTAATGCAGTGCTTTAGTGCATGGCTTTTACAACCAGAAGTTGTTACTATGATGATCTCATGCTTATGTATAAAACCATTCAGTTTAGGACCAAACTCCTTAACATAGCCTGTGGTGGTGTATCTTCTGTGAAGTCTCTAGTCTTGACCTTTTAATTTTTTTAAATAAGATCTTTTTTTTGTTTGTTTTGTTGTTGTTGTTGTTGTTGTTCGCGGGCATCTCACTGTTGTGGCCTCTCCCGGTTGCGGAGCACAGGCTCTGGACACGCAGGCTCAGCGGCCATGGCTCACGGGCCCAGCCGCTCCGCGGCATGTGGGATCTTCCCGGACTGGGGCATGAACCCGTGTCCCCTGCATCGGCAGGCGGACTCTCAACCACTGCGCCACCAGGGAAGCCCAATAAGGTCATTTTTTAACATAGCTATTAATCTATTATTATCTCTTATATTATCTATTAATATTATATATCTAGGGGCTTCCCTGGTGGCGCAGTAGTTAAGAATCCTCCTGCCAATGCAGGGGACACGGGTTCGAGCCCGGGTCCGGGAAGATCCCACGTGCCGCGGAGCAACTAAGCCCGTGTGCCACAACTCGCGGGCTCTAGAGCCCGCGAGTCACAACTACTGAGCCTGCGCTCTAGAGCCCGCGAGTCACAACTACTGAGCCCACATACCACAACTACTGAAGCCCACGCGCCTGGAGCCCATGCTCTGCAACAAGAGAAGCCACCGCAATGAGAAGCCCGTGCACCACTACAAAGAGTAGCCCTGGCTCGCTGCAACTAGAGAAAGCCTGTGTGCAGCAAGGAAGACCCAATGCAGCCCAAAAACAAATATCTATCTATCTATCTATCTATTATTAATTTATATATCTATTAATATTATCTACTAGTCTATATTCAGATTTTCTCAGTTGTCTCAGGATGTCTTTTTACAGTAGGTGTGTTTGAATCAGTCTGCATAATGAATTTGCCGTTATGTGTCTTAAGTAATTTTTATTCTACAACAGCCTCCCCCCCTCCCTTTTAAAAATAGCATTTGTTGTTTTTAAACTGGGTATTTTTCCCATGAAATTTCCCACATTGTCTATTTGCCTGTTTGCTCTCTAATGGTTTCCTTTAATTCACTGGTTCCCAGCAATCTCTGTTTTAACAAGACCCTCCAGGTGATTATGAATGCTCAAGTTTGGGAACCACTGCTATAACTTGTTCTCTCTTTCCTGAAAACTGGTGGTTAGATACTTTACTAGATTCAGGTTCAGTTTTTTTTTTAATTAAAATATTCCACAGATTTTGCAGTATACTTCGTATCCATATGTAATGTCTGGTTGCCCCATTTTTTAGTGCTGCTAAGATTGATTAGTGGTTTCAGGTGGTACAGCTTTATTCTTCCATTATAAAGTTCACCCTTCACGAATGGTTTTAGCGTCTTTTGTTGATTATTGCCTGAATCCATTATCTTGTTAGGGGATGCAAATGGTAATATTCTGATTCTTTAATTCTTTCTGCATTTATTTCCTGGAAGAACTTTCTCTTACTACTTATTTGGTTATTTGCTACAGGAAAGTCAGCATCAAAGTTTATCACTTTTCAGAATAATTTATGATGAGTTCAATGAAGGCTTTCATTTTAATTATCATTTTTTAGTATTACCAGATAACTTGTTGCTTTCTTCTGGCCTTGTCTTAATCTAATCCCCTTCCTTTTCTATGATTTTATCACCTTGGATTTGTTTTAGGTTTTGGGATGTGCCATGGTGTGCTGTTCTTTGTTTTTGGCATAGTTTTATATACCTTTTTGTTTAGATTTTGTAGTGATCGTCTGGGCTTATCCGAATTATGCTTTCTCCAGGAAGCCATTTCTGATTTCTCCCTGAGTTTGGTTTCACTGTAATTTTCTTCCATAGGTTTCTGTATTTCCTTCTGTGACATCTATCACAGCTGTCATTACTTGTCCACACCTCTCTTCTTTGCTTGCTTGAGAGCCCTCTTCAACTTCAAGGTGTATTTTGGAGTTAGAACCTTGTAAGCCACATGATGGGTTGTTTGTGGGGAACAAATGCCTAGGTTTCTGTCTGGAGCAGCTAGGTAGATGCTGTTTTTGAAGGAGAGACTATGATATGTGGAGGCCTATCTTGAACACCTCATCAAAAGTAGCAGCTCTCTCCCCTATTCTCTGTCAGAGCACACTGTTTATATCCTTCATAGTTCTTTTTACAACTTACTATCTCTCTCCCTCAAGTTCACATTGCTGAGTCAGTGTATACAGCACAGTGCCTGAGCCTGTGCTCAGTAAATATTTGTAGAATGAATATATTAAATAATTTTAAGGGCAGAAATAGTCAGAAGTTCTGTTTTGGACATTTGGTCTAGTGTTAATTGCTAATGAGATATTTATTTGTCAGTTTAATAAAGTAAATCTGGAGTTTACAGTAGAGCTTGGGCCTGGAGATAATGAACTTGGGCTTATGGTCAATGGTTAATATTAAAACTAAGGGAATGGGTGAGATAATCTAGGAAAAGGGTGTATGTAGGTAGAGAATTGGAAAGAACAGGTTTTGTACTGAGGAAATCTAAAATATACAGATGTGTGGGAGGAAAGTCTACAAAGAAAGAATGGCCAGAGAGATGGGGGAAGGCCAGTGGTGTGTGGCGTTAGGAAAGCTCAGAAAGGGAAGTGTTTAAAAAAATGATGGAGTGATAAATTGTTTTCTATGCTGGTTGCTGACAGGTCTTATGAGATCAAAAACAGAAAAGTATAGTTGGAGTTGTCAAGTTGGAGATAAAACTGGTGATCTTAATGGTTTTTTTTTTTTTTTTTTTTGAGGGGGCATGTTTGGGGGAGTGAGATGTGTATTAAATGAAAAGGGAGGAAATGGCTTCACTGCTAAAGCTTTCTATTTCTGTAGGGGAAGCAATGTGTAGTGCTGCGTTATCTTTTCACTTTCAGTATTCTGATTTTATGTCACATTTTGAGCTTCTGAAGTTCTTAAAGGCTAGCTTCTCAATATTATCAATGTTTGTAAGAATCATACTTAAGAAGTTTTTTTTAAATGTGATTTTTAAACATTTGTTCATTCACAAGTTTTTTTTGTTTGTTTGTTTGTTTTTGCGATACGCGGGCCTCTCACTGTTGTGGCCTCTCCCGTTGCAGAGCACAGGCTCCGGACACGCAGGCTCAGCGGCCATGGCCCACGGGCCCAGCCGCTCCGCGGCATGTGGGATCTTCCCAGACCGGGGCACGAACCCGCGTCCCCTGCATCGGCAGGCGTACTCTCAACCACTGCGCCACCGGGGAAGTCCACAAGTTTTTTTTAATTAAAAAAAACACCGCTTCATAAATTATACCTTTTAATCTTATATTAGAGATAGAAGTTACAATATTCTTTACAGAGAATCCTGTTGAGAGTGTATCTTTCTTATTAAAGTGAGAAGCTGAGAATTTTAAGTTAATTTCACGTTAATGAAATCACTCTTTGGTTCTAAGAGTCTAATTTTGCAATAAGAAATGCAAATATTTTATTTTTTTTAAAAAACATCTTTATTGGAGTGTAATTGCTTTACAGTGGTGTGTTAGTTTCTGCTTTATAACAAAGTGAATCAGCTATACATATACATTTATCCCCATGTCACCTCCCTCTTGTGTCTCCCTCCCACCCTCCCTATCCCACCCCTCTAGGTGGTCACAAAGCACTGAGCTGATCTCCCTGTGCTATGTGGCTGCTTCCCACTAGCTATCTATTTTACATTTGGTAGTGTATATATGTCCATGCCACTCTCTCACTTCGTCCCAGCTTTTTATTGTTAATTTGATTTGCTTTTCCATCTCTAAGTAGTGGTATTAGATTTGTTTTTTGGAACCATGTTTATTGAAAGAAAGTAGCTTAGTAAAAAATGCAGCTTTAATATTCAACTTATAAAACTTAGACCTCATTTCTTACTAATATAATAACTATTGTCTTAAATCTTGATGAGTTTAAGTTATCTTTTAGGAGAGATTTGTTTAAAAAAAATCCCCCATGTAAAACATAACAATCTTCTTTATTTTTTTAAACTATTTTTTTAATTTTAATTTTTTTAACATTTTTATTGGAGTATAAGTGCTTTACAATGGTGTGTTAGTTTCTGCTTCATAACAAAGTGAATCAGTTATACATATACATATACCCCCATATCTCTTCCCTCTTGTGTCTCCCTCCCTCCCACCCCCCTAGCTGGTCACAAAGCACTGAGCTGATCTCCCTGTGCTATGCTATGCGACTGCTTCCCACTAGCTAGCTATTTTACATTTGGTAGTGTATATATGTCCATATATACACTACCACTCTTTCACTTTGTCCCAGCTTATCCTTCCCCCTCCCCGTGTAGAATCTTCTTTATTAAAAGGAGTCCTAAACTAGTCTTACACAATCTTATTTCTGTTCCTGGCACTACCATTCTCTTAGCCTACCAAGTTGAAAGTCAGAGAATCATCTTTTACTCTTTCCTCTGATTGCCTCATTTGGTCATTTGTTAAGTCCTATTGATTCAAATTCTGCAACATCTTAGTTCTTTTTCATTTTCCACTGCCATCATCTCATTTAGACCTTTAATGCTTTTCATAAAAATTTGCCATAACTTTCCGACTTCGTGTGTGTTCCCCTCTATACTATCCTGCTAAATTGACTTTCTTAAACCATAATTCTGATCAATTCACTCAGAAATCTCCTTTGACTCCCTGTTGCTTAATAGAGGATTGCTCTGTGCCAAGCACTGCTCTAAGTGCTCTACACATATTAATTCATTTAATTCTCACAATAGCTTTATTATAAAGTAGGTCTGATTATCCCTATTTTATAGATGAGAGAATAGAGGCACAGAGAAGTTAAGGACCTTGTCCCAGGTCACACATTTAGTAAGTGATATAATTAAGATATAAATTCAGACATTTGAGTTCCAGAGCCTTTTTTTTTTAACTCCTCAGCTTGTCATGTCAGCCTCCTCTAGAGTTGTAGCTTACTGTAATGGACCTGGTCTCAGATCCCTGCCCCAGTGGTTCCTGTATATATAACCTTGGGAAGCAGTATCATGTTGTCATTAAAGGTGCTGTGCTGTATGCACGTCACAGTGGGGGAGTGGATGCTGAAGAGATTGTCCATTGTACCTACCATCTTAGAGTTGTTTTGAGGATTAAATGGCATGGTAGTCTCTCAGATGTTAAAATTCCTTCCCACACTCCCTCATCCCTCATTTTATTCTTTCCAGTCTTCCTTCTAATTTTTCCTCTAGCTGTGGGCTCTGAATCAGACTACTTGATGTTTCTTGAGAATATTCTGGTTCATGTTTGCACACTGCTTGAAATTACATGGCTACAACACATCTTTCTTAAGGCTACAATAGAAACCATGTTTTCCCATCAAGGCAGTTATTTTCTTGGGTTGTAATTGCTTCTTTATGGACCTATATACTTCACTAGACTGTAGGTTCCATAGGGCACAACCATGATCTAACTTGTTTAGTGCTGTATTCCTGGTGTTTGACTCACAGAAGGCATTCAGTAAATATTTGATGAATGAGTGAATGAATAAAAATAGTCACTGATTGAAAAAATTTTAATTCCTTTAACCAAGGATGTTTCTGTTTTGGGTTATTTGACTAACGTAGTTATTTCTCTGTACTTGGAGCACATTTTTCTTTGACATCAGTGTTTACCAGTTTAAAGGAAAATTTCATTGTTATTTTGATCTTTTTAAGATAGCGAGAATGGTCTGATTTTCCAGAAATAGGTTAGATTCTCTATTTATATCTCTTGTAACACCTCATACTTCCCCTTCCTACCATTTTTCACATTCAGAATATGTGTGTATGTATGTGTGTGTACACAGAGTCTTCTCTGACGCACTCAGTATATGCTGAATGTATAAAAGAATGAGTAAATGAACTCATTCATTTATCCATTGAGTTATGTATTCTTTTTGGTAGTGGGAGTTTATTTCAAGAACACAAGAGGTTTTGAGGTACCATGGAATTTCTTTTCCATTTGAGCATACTAGGTCCTTAGACCTTCTGATTGGTAAGCAGACCTTATGGGGAAATGGAGCAACAATTTAACCTGGCTCTTTGGGGACACAACCAGAGCTCTAGGGATCTGCTTCCTTGTACTCACGTTGCCCAGTATATAGTATCCCTTGACACAACGGCATTTTATCCCAAGTCACCCCAGAGAGATTACACCCTAGTGTAATCCTAATAAAATGGCAGAGTTGGTTTCAAGGGCATGTGGGTTTCAGTTTATACTGTTATGATCCCATTTGTAGGATGCAGCTGTCAGGCTCTTTGCAGCTTTTTGGCCTGCTTTTCCACCCTGTTGTGGTCTGTTATATAATTTTTAAAGTTTTCCATTTATATCAAGAAACTACAGATTGTGACATTAATGAGAAGGTGAATGAAATCGAGTAGTGATATGATTCCCACAAATAGGGATTTTGTATTAAGTTTTATATTAATTTCTATTAATTCCTAATTACTTTAGAATATAAAATATATATACTATACATTTATAGAATGCAGAAATATAATAAATATTATTTGTGAATAATCAAAGAAATACCTGAACATAGTTTAAACATTAGACAGTAAAACCCCATGTTAATGCACCCGCTATGACATAAGTGGCTCCTGGACCCTTGGAACTTCTGACTCGCTAGCTAGACAAGCTTTTTACTTGTGAATCTGACTCTAAATTTATGTGTTGAATTTTTTACCCCTAGCCCAACAACATTATGGCAAGAATTTACTTAGAGTAAGTTCCTCCAACCCAGTCCTGAACCTAGATGCAACTGCTTTTTTTTTTTTTTTTTTTTTTTTTGGTGGTATGCGGGCCTTCCTCTGTT
>NC_041221.1:128257903-128281783 GCF_002837175.3 Physeter macrocephalus | reverse complement strand
CCCCTGCATCGGCAGGCGGACGGGCAACCACTGCGCCACCAGGGAAGCCCCACAACTGCTTTTTTAATTGTTTGGTGTTTGTTTAAGTATTTGCTTTTATATTTATAAATAATATGAATAGACTGTTTTATAAAAAAATTTATTCATCTTAGACATTAATTTCTTGTATTGGTAAAGATTTAGGTCTTAAACATGCACACATATACACACACTCATGCATACCCTTCCCTTTCTTCTTCATTCTTCCAATATTACAATTTTTGGTTAGTTTAGATAATCAAGGTTAACTCTATTATTGTATTATAAATGTTTACTGCTGAGCTAAATATATTTTATGTTTTATTGTTCTTTTTTTACTTATCTCTTGGAGTTAATTGCCTTTTTTTCTTTTTCTTTTTTTTGGTTTGCTCTGTTTTCTTTGAAATCTTTAGCTAAGTATTACAGCTCCATAAAATACCTCTCAAAACAACTTGTCTTTCTTAGTTAAGCCTAGTCGATAATTGACTTTTAAAAAAAATATTTATTTCTAAAAAAATGTCATGAAGAGATTAGTGGTAGGACGGGAATAAAACACAGACCTACTAGAGCATGGACTTGAGGACATGGGGAGGGGGAAGGGTAAGCTGTGACGAAGTGAGAGAGTGGCAGGGACATATATGCACTACCAAATGTAAATTAGATAGCTAGTGGGAAGCTGCCGCATAGCACAGGGAGATCACCTCTGTGCTTTGTGACCACCTAAAGGAACATATGTATATGTATAACTGATTCACTTTGTTGTAAAGGAGAAACTAACACACTATTGTAAAACAGTTATACCCCAATAAAGATGTTTAAAAAAAATTTATTTCTTTATTTGACTGTGCCAGGTCTTAGTTGTGGTCTGTGGGGTCTTTAGGGATCTTCAGTTGTGGCATGCAGGATCCTAAGTTGTGGCATGCAGACTCTTAGTTGCAGCACATCGGATCTAGTTCCCTGACCAGGGGTCGAACCTGGGCCCCCTGCATTGGGATCGTGGAGTCTTAACCACTGGACCACAAAGGAAGTCCCTAGATAATTGATAATTAATATTTTTTCCTCCTGGATATGTCCATCTTGGAACCATCTGCCCTTCTCCGGCTCTAGTTTGTACTGCTTGTCCTGTAGGTCTGCTCTACAGCAACATGATAAGCCTTCCTTTGCCTTCCTCCTGGAAATTCCTTTGACCTTTAAAAGTTAGGATCTCCTATAGACTGGCTTCCATGACTTCTTCGTTTTTGGATTGTTCCCTTGTTTTGGTTCTGCCTATCCCTCTTGGAGCTTCCTGAGAATGATTGTTTGAGATAAATTTTTTGAGACTTAGCACGTGTGAAAAAGTGTTTATTCTATTTTTATGTTTGGTTGGCAATCTAGTAGATACAGAGTTCTATGTTGAGAATCATTTTAATTCAGAAATTTGAAGGTATTGCTCCCTTGTCTTCTGTCTTCCAATATTGCTACTGAAAAGGCTGGAGCTATAACTCTCAGCCCCCAGGAAGCTTTTGGAATTTTCTGTTTCTCTTTATTTTGTTCTGAAAATTTCACAGTGATGTACCTGCACCTTTGTTTTTAAAAAAAATTCATTGGTTTATACTTGATGGGCCTTTCAATCTGGACACATCCTGAGGCTGGTGCAACTCTGACAAGTTTCCCAAGACAATAAATATTTGATGAAGGCCATTTTGACATCCTGTGGAGGATATGCTTTTTGTTCCGTTGTCTCTCCTCTACCTTCCAAAGGGCCTTACGTTTCCAAGGCCTTTACTTCTCAGGGACTCTGAGGAGATGAATCCTTCAGTTGCTCCTAGACATTTATTGACATTTAGGTTGTAGCTGCTTATGTTTTTGAAAAGTTAGTTGCTACTTTTCATCTTTCAAATGTTTATTGCGGTCTCTTTATGCTTGAAATTTTTCCTCTCATATTCTCTTTGTCTTAAATATATATGTATATATTTGTGTGCGTGTGTGTATATATATGTATACACACACACACACCCACACACACACACCCCCCCCACACACACACTTCATTTACTGTCATTTGAATGGGATTTGAATTTATCAGTGCACCAGTGCTTAACCTGGATTTCCTAAAAAAATTTTTAAACTTATCAAATATTTCAAACCAAAAAGTAAAGAGAATGTTATAACAGTACCCATCTTTAACAGTTATCAACATTTTGTTGCATTCTCTCTTCCCCCAACTTATTTTAAATATTAATACTATTATTTGTTGTTGGAATATTTTAAAGTAAACTCCAAAAATCCTATCATTTCACTCATGAATACTTGCGTATGAATCTCTAAACGATTACTATTATTCCTGAAAATGAACAGTGATTCCTTAATATTTAATACTCAGTCCGTGTTCACTTTCCGCTGATTGTCTCAGAAATGTCTTTTTAGAGTTTGAAGTTGGATTCTAATTTGTCTGTAGAATATTGCATATTTGGATTTGGATTTGATTTCATCTTCACTGTATCCTTTACCTTGTTCCTCTCTCTACCTTATTTTCTTTAAATTGGGAGTTAGATCTCAGACCTGATTGGATTTAGGTGCAGGGTTTTGTTTTGTTTCTGTTTCCTGTTTGTTTTGTATTGTTTCCTGAGACTACTTCGTAGGTGCGCTGTGTGCTTCTTACTGCATTTTATCAGGAAGCACATAACCCCTGGTTGTCCCACTTTAAGTGGTGCTAAGGTTGATCAGCAGGTTCAGGTGGTGTGAGCCTGATTCCTCCATTTTAAAGTTGCCCATCAACTGTTCACCTAATGGATTTAGCTTCTATTTATGCTGATTATTAGATTATTTCAGTGATTCTCAAACTTTAGTACGCATCAGAATTTCTTGGAGAGCCAGTGAAATTTTTGTAAATGATAGATGGTCCTTGGAAATTTGAGGACTGATGTTGATGTTTGAATGCCGAAGTGGTTCTTTGTACCACAGCTGTAGCTGTGATCTTCAGTTTTAGAAGCTTTTAGTAAAGCTAGTTAATATAGGCTGTATCACTCATTTCTTGTGCTTGTATCTAGCAAATGTGTCTGCTATTTTTTAAAAATATATAACAGCTTCATTAGATATAATTTACACTTTATATAAATTATAAATTTATAATTCACCTGCTTAAAGTGTGTAATTCAGTTGTTTTTAGTTTATTCACAAAGTTATGCCTCCATCACCACAATCAGTATTAGAATTTTTTTTTTTTTTTGGCCGTGCTGCATGGCTTGTGGGATCTTAGTTCACCGACCAGTGATCAAACTTAAAGTGTGTAATTCAGTTGTTTTTAATTTATTCACAAAGTTATGCTGCCATCACCACAATCAATATTAGAATTTTCTTTTGGCTGTTCTGCATGGCTTTTGAGATGTTAGTTCCCTGACCAGTGATCAAACCCAGGCCTCCTGTAGTGGAAGAGCGGAGTCCCAACCACTGGACTGCCAGGGACTTCCCAATATTAGAACATTTTTATCACCGGAAAAGAAACCCTGTACCCATTAGCAGTAATTCTCAATTACCCTACCCACTACCACCCACATTCCCCCAGCCTTAGACAACCACTAATCTACTTTCTGTCTCTGTAGATTTGCCTGTTCTGGACATTTCATATAAATGAAAGCATACAATATATGGTCTTTTGTGACTGGGTTCTTTTACTTAGCATATGTTTTTAAAGATCATTCATGTTATAGCATGTATCAGTACTTCAGTCCTTTATATTGATGAATAATATCTCATTGTATGGGTATATCATATTTGTCCGTTCATCAGTTAATAGACATTTGGGTTTTTTCCACTTTTTGGCTGGCTATTATGAATAATTCTGTGAACTTTTGTGTACAAGTTTTTGTGTGAGCGTGTTTTCATTTCTCTTGGGCACATATTAGGAATGGAATTGTTGTGTCATACGGTAACTCCATGTGTAAAATTTTGAAGAACTGCCATTCTGTTTTCCAAAGAATCCACTGACATTGTTTTGTGCTGCTGAGACAAAATATCAACCTGGAATTGATATCTAGTGAGACTTGTTTGAGAGTCTAACATATATATATATATATGTGACAAACAAAAGGTGAGGGAATACCACTAATAGAAAAATGTTTGCAATGCAAGAATAAATGGTTAGGATAAACAACAAGGTCCTACTGTATAGCACAAGGAACTATATCCAGTCTCCTGGGATAAACCATAATGGAAAAGAACATTAAAAAAAGAATGTATATATGTGTAAAGCTGAGTCACTTTGCTGTACAGCAGAGATTGGCACAACATTGTAAATCAACTGTACTTCAATTAAGAAAAGTAAATGGTAAGGAAAAAGAAACGGACAATATAAAATGAGACACGTGGGTAAATCTACACAGATATTGGTAGTATAAAAACAACAGACATGTCAAACAGAGCTTAAATATTGGAAAATAGTACCATGCGAGAGGGTAGTTGAGATGGAGAGAATGAAGTAGAATTAAAACATTCTCTGGTTCTAGGGGGCTTCCCTGGTGGCACAGTGGTTAGGAATCCGCCTGCCAATGCAGGGAACATGGGTTTGAGCCCTGGTCCGGGAAGATCCCAAATGCTGCCGAGCAACTGGGCCCGTGCGCCATAACTGCTGAGCCTGCACTTTGGAGCCTGTGAGCCGCAACTGCTGAGCCTGTGTGCCACAGCTGCTGAAGCCCGCGTGCCTGGACCATGCTCTGCAGCAGGACAAGCCACCGCAATGAGAGGCCCGTGCACTGCAGCGAAGAGTAGCCCCCGCTTGCCTCAACTGAAGAGGGCCTGCGTGCAGCAACAAAGACCCAACTCAGCAGTGGTTGAGAGTCCGCCTGCCGATGCAGGGGACATGGGTTCGTGCCCCGGTCCAGGAGGATCCCACATGCCGCGGAGCGGCTAGGCCCGTGAGCTGTGGCCGCTGAGCCTGCGCGTCCGGAGCCTGTGCTCCGCAATGGGAGAGGCCACAACAGTGAGAGGCCCGCCTACCGCAAAAAAACCCAAAAACCAAAAAACAAACAAAAAACAACAAAGACCCAACTCAGCCAAAAATAAATACATTAATTAAAAAAAATAAAACATTCTATGGTTCTTTTATCTTTTGAGGATGAAGATATTAAAGTATAAAGTATGCATGTTAAAATTTCAAGGTTACATGGTAAATTGAAGTATGTAATTTCCAAATTAATAGAAGAAATGGAACGTAGAAAAAAAATGTATGAAAGGATAGGAAAAGAAACAAGTCACAGAACAAGTGCAAAGAAAGAGAATAATGTACTAGTGGAAATAAATTCCAACATATTATAAGGATCGTATAAAGTGAAGGCAGACTAAATAATGCAGTTAAGACAAAGATTTGATAGGCTGGAAAAAAATTAAATTCAGCTGTATGCTACTGTTTAAGATATATACCCATGTACACCAATACAGAAAGATTGAAAGCAAAAAGATAGAAAAAGATATCTAGAAAACCAAAAGAAAGCTGGTGTAGCTCCAGTCATACCAGATAAAATAGAGTTTAAGACACAAAAATTATTAGTGATAAATACAATAATAAAAGGTTAATTTACCAAGAAGTTTTGATATGTTTTGAAAATATGTAAAGCAGAAGTTGTCAATGAGAAATGCATACACTTACTATAGTAGGTGAGGTTTTTTTTTATTTTTTAAAGATATTGGGGGTAGAAGTTTATTAATTAATTTATCTTTGCTGTGTTGGGTCTTCGTTTCTGTGCGAGGGCTTCCTCTAGTTGCGGCAAGCGGGGGCAACTCTTCATTGCGGCGCGCAGGCCTCTCACTATCGCGGCCTCTCTTGCTGTGGAGCACAGGCTCCAGACGCGCAGTCTCAGTAGTTGTGGCTCATGGGCCCAGTTGCTCCTCGGCATGTGGGATCCTCCCAGACCAGGGCTCGAACCTGTGTCCCCTGCATTAGCAGGCAGACTCTCAACCACTGTGCCACCAGGAAGCCCGTAGTAGGTGAGTTTTAAATACCTGTCCTAATTATTGAAGGCCAAGTAGAAAAAAAAATTATTAAGAATAAAAAAGATTTTAAAAACACAGTCAACACTTACTTGATTTAATGGACATATAGAAATCTGCAATTGGAAGTTGGAGATAACACATTCTTTTCTAACATTTATAGAACAGTTATGGAAACAACTTATGAGTCAAAGGAGAAGAAATCCTAAATGGAATTTTAAAATAATTAGAAGTGAAATGTAATAAATGCCATATTACAAAACTTGGGATGTAGCTAAAACCTCACTGACAGTAAATTTATAATTTTTACATAAGAGGGAAGGTTCAAAGTTTAATGAGTTGAATGTTCAACTGCCCCTTTTAGGGCTAGCTAATTCCTAGAGATAGCAAAGGACTCCTCCAGAAGTGTGCCTTTCATGTGCAAACCAACCAATCCTCCTTTGGTTGTACCCTCCAACTACCTCCTATATTGAGCTCTTACCCTCCTGGGCCACTACTTCCCTGCTCTAATCACCCCAGGGCCAGGTACCAGCCAACTAGGGGCAGTTTCTGTACCATGGAGACCACTGAAATTATTCAAACTAGCCAATCCTAAACCTGCTTAGCTTGTTTACTTTGCCATTCTTTCCTGTGAAAACCACAATAAAGGTTCTTGCCCCATTTTCCTCCCATTCCTTTTGCCTCCTGACCCAACCTGGTGTTTCCCCATGTGGCCTGTTGTGGTCTGGCATTCTTCCTAATTCCAGGGAATTGTGAGTATAAATTTCTTCCTTCATGGCAGTTATTTCCATGTCTGTGTCTTACCATACCTGATTAAAACAAATCCTGGGTTCATTTTAAAATCAGTATAGTTTTATGAGTTTGGAGAAATGTATACAGCTGTGTAACAGCCACTACAGTCAAGATGTAGAACTTTGTATAACCCTCAAAAGTTCCCTTGTACCCCTTTGTAGTCAGTAACCAATCCCTGCTCACCCTGCCTCCAGACAATTTCTGATCTGCTTTCTGTCACTACAGATTAATGTTGCATATCCTAAAATTTCATGTAAATGAAATCCTACACTCTGTACTCTTTTGTATCTAGTTTCTTTCACTCAGCAGTATGTTTTTGAGGTTCATCCATGTTTCTGCTTATTTCAGTAGCTATTGCTTTTTATTCCATTATAGTATTCCAGTATCCTGTTATATCAATATACTAAAATTTGTTTATCCATGTACCAGTTGATGAATATTTGGATTACTTCTGGCTTGCGGGGTCTATTATGTATAAACTTGCTATGAACATTCATGTATAAGTCTTT
This sequence comes from Physeter macrocephalus, assembly GCF_002837175.3. Lineage (NCBI taxonomy): Eukaryota > Metazoa > Chordata > Mammalia > Artiodactyla > Physeteridae > Physeter > Physeter macrocephalus. The sequence continues at coordinate 128,274,500 of NC_041221.1, read as the reverse complement.
GTATGAACATGTTTTTGTTTCTCTTGGGTAGATACCTAGGAATGGAATTGCTGGTTTGTAAGCAAGTGTATATTTAACTTAATAAGAAATCACCAAACTGTTTTCCAAAGTGCTTGCACCAGTTTACTTTCTCACTAAAAATGTGTATGATAATTCCAGTTATCATCAGCACTTGTGGGTGTGTAGTGGCATCTCACTGTAGTTTAATTTGCCTTTCCCTTATGCCTGGTGATGTTGAGCATATTTTTTGGTGTTTATTGGCTGTTCATATGTATTCTTTTGTAAAATGTCCAGTTATTTTTTCCATTAAAAAATTGAAGTACTTCGTATTATGGGTTGTAAGACTTTATGTATTCTGGATAAAAATTCTTTGTTAGCTTATTTTCTCCAATCTCTGGTTTGCATCTGTTTTTTAGTGGTATCTTTCAAAGATCAGAAGCCTTAAATTTGGTGAAGTTTCTAGTTTATTATATTTTAAAGATTTTATATATATGTTCTTGTGTGTGTGTTCTAAACAATTTTTGCCCTACTCTAAGGTCAAGATTTTCTCCTGTTTTCTTTTATAAATTTTAGTTTTTGAGGTTTTATGTTTAGGTCTATGACTTATTTTTAGTTAATTTTTACATATGGGGTGAGCTCAACATTTTCCATACGAGTATGCAGCTTAGCCAGCACCATCTGTGGAGATGCTTTCTTTTGATTTTTGCTTAATTACCATGTGTTAACATGTCTTTCTCTTGTACTGATACGTTCTGGTTCAGAAGAAATTTCCCAATAAACAACAATAAATGCCATCTATCATACACTTGAAATAGTGTAGTATAAGATTATGCATGTTTTTGAAATGTAGAAAGATAAATTATGAGATTTTATTGTAATAATCAGCCAAAGCACAATGCCCTTTTACATAATGTGCTTTGTAAATAAGAATGTTTACTTTGGGCCTTAGTCTTAGCTGCACATAGAAACTGAAAATATTTTTATTCAGCTATTCTAATCAGTCTAGGGAGTGAAAAGTAGTAGAAGACTGCTTTTAGTAGAATTTCCAACTCCAAGAAATGTTGAATCCAGTGGCAGAGATTCTGTGTATATCTAAAAAGAGAACACATATTTGGTAACATGTTGGAAAAGGAATGACCTTTGTTTTCTAATTTGCTGATGTGTACCTTAGAATCACCTGTGGATTTCTTTAAAAAGTCTTCAGGTTGCGCTACTTGGAATTAATTCTCAATCTTCTAGGATTTTGGGCAGGTGATTGTTTAGGTTTGTTTTGAAGCTCTCCAACATGATTTTGATGTACAGCCCAAGTTATCAATCCCTGATTATACTCCATTTTCTCATTTGACCTCTCAGTCATCCTGTGAGACAAGTAGTGTTAGCTCAGTTTTGCACATGAGGAAGATGAAGCTTAATGTGATTATATACCTTCCTCCACAAGGGATATAAACAAGAAAATTAACAGAAGACATTTAAAAAATGGCCTTTAAACATTTTGAGTGATGCTTAACCTCATTAATTAAAAAATACAAATCAAGATGTCATGTCTATAATTCACTAAGCTGTCTAACAAAGAAAGGTTAGAAAGAATGATATATTATTATGGTAAAAGAGTGGTGAAGCAAGCCCTATTTTATGATTGTGGAGTATATATGGGTACAACTATTTTGGAGAGCATTAGTTGTGTAAAAGTGATCATGTAAGCATATTCTGATGTTTATTAAAGCATTATTTGAAGTTGTTTCCAGTTTAAGTTGTTACTGTGACCATAATTAGGAGATTGATTAAATAAGTTATGGTATATACATTGGAACACTGGGTAGCTATGTAATAGAATATGGTAATTCTGTATTCCCTGGTAGAGATTTACACATATATTAAATTTTAAAATGTTGCTGGGTAGTATGCAGTGTGATCTTTTATAAATGCATGAGAGTTAAACATTGAATTCTATTAATGTGGCTATTTGTACATACTTATAGGAAAAAGTCTAGATGGAAACAAAAAAGTGTTGAGAGTGGTTAGGTCTGAGAAGAAGGATTGGTAGGATGGGTATTTCATATTTTATACCTGTTTGTTGTTTGTATTCACCTGGTAATAAGGTCTGTTGCTTCTGTAATTTTAAAAAGATATAAATGTGAAAAATGTAACTTGGTCAAGATCAACACAACTGGCAAGTGGCATAGCTAGGACTTGGAATTCTCAGACTCCAAAGGAGAAATTTTTCAGAGAAATATTAACCCATGTGATAATGAATTTTGACTGATTTGTAGTAGGAAAGCATTAAAATTTTTTTTTGTTTTTAAAATTTACATACAATAAAATTCCCTTTTTGTGGTATAAAGTCCTATGAATTCTTTTTAAAACAAACTTTTTATGGAAGAGTAGCATACTTAATAAAAGTGTCCACATTTTTTTTTTTTTTTTTTTGTGGTATGCGGGCCTCCCTCTGCCGTGGCCTCTCCCGTTGCGGAGCACAGGCTCCGGACGCGCAGGCTCAGCGGCCATGGCTCACGGGCCCAGCCGCTCCGCGGCATGTGGGATCCTCCCAGACCGGGGCGCGAACCCGGTTCCCCTGCATCGGCAGGCGGACGCGCAACCACTGCGCCACCAGGGAAGCCCAAAGTGTCCACATTTTAACCATTCAGCTCAATGAATTTACACATGTTGCCAGGTAACTGGTACCCAGTTCAAGAAACATAACATTGCTTGTGTTTCTGAAGTCCTCCTCATGACCCTTTCAGTCCCCACTCTCCTGACTTCAAACACCAGGGATTAATTTAGCCTGATGTTGAGCTTTATATAAATGGAACCATACATATGCTTTTTTCTTTGTCTGGCTTCTTTTTTGCTCAACATTATGTTTGTGTTTATCCATATAGTGTATGTAGTCTAGTTTGTTTTGATTGCTGTAGGCCAGGATTTCTCAGATGTGGCCCTATTGACATTCTTTGTTATGGGGGAGGCTCTTCTGTGCATCAAAAGATGTTTCCCAGCATCCCTGACCCCAACCACAAGATGCCAGTAGCACGCCCCCCAGTTATGAAAACCTAAAATGTCTCCAGATGTTGCTGAATGTCCCCTGGGGAGGTTGGCAGAGTCTGGTTGAGAACTACTGAAGTACAGTATTCCTTTGAGTATGCCACAATTTATTTACCCAGGGTACTGTGTTGATGGATATTTGGATCATTTCCAGTTTGAAGCTGTAAAGAATAATGTTGCTATGAACATTTTTGTACAAGTTTTTTTGGGAAGATATATCCACATTTCTGTTGAATATGTATGTTGGATTGAATTTATAGATTATAAGATACGTATATGTTCAGCTTTGTTAGATTTTGCCACATTATTTTCCAAAGTGGTTGTACTAATTTTTACTTTACCAGTCATGTATGAGAATTCCGTTTTTCCACATTCTCATGAGGCTTAAATTTGAACTTAGATATTTTGAAGTTTAGGGCCTGAGTTTTCTTCTTTTTTGTATACCCACTGGTTGGCACAGTAAATGACACACAGAAGATGCCAGTTGCTGAGTGAATGAAGGCATGAGTTCTGGCCCTCTGCTCTAATGTCCTGTGATCTGGATGACATATAGCTCAGCTCTGGAATTTGAGAAGCATTTACCCATCAGAGTTGCTCTTTCCTGTGTTGATGACAAGGTCTCCCTCCCCACCATCACCAACAGCTTATGGTCTCCAGACAAGGCCATGTTTTCACTTTCTTCGTGAGTTTCATGAACTGACAGCTGTCAAAGCCAAATGACAGTAACTGTGATATCAAAGGTTTACTGAAATTGTTTTTAAGCTTTGTCATTTAAACAAGACTTTCTGGTCAAATGAGAATCTGTTTTTCCTTTTATACTGTGACTGTATTTTCAGAGCGATGGAACTCTTTTTTTTTTAAGTGATTGTGTTTAATGGTTCCACGTGTTCTGTATAAGCTGTAAATGCTAAGTATGTTGAAGGCAAATACTATGCCCTCCCAGGTTTTTTGGAAGCACATATTGCTACCACTGTATTATCATCATCATCATTTTCATTAGCACCATCATTAGTGTCATCATGTTGCTTCTGTTTGAAGCTTCATATATGTGTATATGTATATAATTTACTGAGGTGAAATTCATATAACATAAAATTAACCATTTTAAAGTGAACAATTCAGTAGCATTTAGTGCATTCATAGTATTGTGCAATCATTACCTCTATCTGTCTGCTTTTAAGTAGTTCCAAACATTTCTACGACTCCAAAGCAAACCCTTTATCCATTAAACAGTGTCTGCTTCCCTTCCCTCTTAACCCCTGGCAACCACCAATATGTTGTCTGTCTCTGTGGATTCATCTGTGTTGGATATTTCATATCAGTAGAATCATATGATATGACCTTAAATGTCTGGCTTCGTTCACTTAGCATAATGTATTCAAGGTTCATCCATGCTATAGCATGTTTCATTGCTTTTTATGGCTGAATAATATTGCATTGTATGTACATATCACAGTTTGTTTATCCATTCACTTGTTGATGGACATTTAGGCTTTTTCCACTTCTTGGCGATTGTGAATAGTGCTGGTAAGAACATATACATGTATTTATTTTCATTCCTAACACATGACTAGATTATTGTAACCACCACCACTGATACTGAACAATTCCAGTGCCCCAAAGAATTCCCTTGTGCTGCTCCCCTGCAGTCAGACCCTCCCTCCCTTCTAACTATTGGCAACCACTGATAGTGGATTTATAGCAGTAAGAAATCTAAGTAATATCTCAACTATGTAGTCTGGCTTTCCTTAAGTATATAATAGATATCTGAAAAGTTAAATTTTTAGAATTAGAGACAATGTTTTAGAAGCCGGAGATTAGAAATACTTTTTATGTGTTTACTAAATTCAGTTTTTCCAACTTGTTATGATGGAGGAGTAAATAAAAATTACTAGCATAAAACTCTGCACTTACCTAGAGAGCAGAGCTAACTATAAAGAGTGCTATCTTAAAATGTTTTATAAATTCAACATGAAATTATTAGATTAGATAGGTTTTTATGTTGTTTTAGTGAACTGTTTCTTATCCTTACCGTTTTGTTTTGTTTGTGTACAAAAGATGTCTTGGGATTTTATGTTTTCTTCCCGTCAAATCTTCAGTTAAATATATACTGATATGTTTTACATGTTAATTTTAAAAGCTCAGAGGAAAGATTATTCAGCTTTCTGAAAACATAGCATGCACAATAAAATAACTGTTTGCCGGGGGAGGGGGAAAAAGCCCTGTTGTCTTCTAGTACCAGTTGGTATTACGTAGGTTTGTTTGGTGTCTCATGTCTTATTTATAGTAGTTTGGAGCTGGAACTAAATACTAAACAAACACTAATGTTCCACTGTAGCTTAACTATGCATTAGAGTCTTTCTTTGATCATAATTATTTTTACTTGTGAATATACTTCTATGAAACTAGGAACTTATGAGAAACTGGCAACTTGCTTGAATCCAGTCCATTTCTATATACCTTAATACCGAAGCAATGTGTAGCACATTTAAATTTACTTACTTGTTTAGATGATATTTATAAAAGCTTTATAATTTTATGAATAAGTTATGAATTAATAGAAGATACTTAATGATCTTCAGTAGTTAACAGAGAGATCATGAGGAAACATTTATCAGTACTGTTTGGCTGTAGAAGCTTTTCAGACTTCTCCTTCCTCTCAAGAAAATAGCTTTTGTTGGATTGTGAAAATGACTATACTACCCAAAGCAATCTACAGATTCATTGCAATCCCTATCAAACTACCAATGGTATTTTTCACAGAACTAGAACAAAGAATTTCACAATTTGTATGGAAACACAGAAGATTCCAAACAGCCAAAGCAATCTTGAGAAAGAAAAACGGAGCAGGAGGAATCAGGCTCCCTGACTTCAGACTATACTACAAAGCTACAGTAATCAAGACAGTATGGTACTGGCACAAAAACAGAAATATAGATCAATGGAACAGGATAGAAAGCCCAGAGATAAACCCACACACATATGGTCACCTTATCTTTGATAAAGGAGGGAAGGATATACAGTGGAGAAAAGACAGCCTCTTCAATAAGTGGTGCTGGGAAAACTGGACAGCTACATGTAAAAGTATGAAATTAGAACAATCCCTAACACCACACACAAGAATAAACTCAAAATGGGTTAAAGACCTAAATGTAAGGCCAGACAAAATATAAACAAAATAAACAAATGGGACCTAATGAAACTTAAAAGATTTTGCACAGCAAAGGAAACCGTAAAAAAGACTCAAAGACACCCCTCAGAATGGGAGAAAATATTTGCAAATGAGGCAACTGACAAAGGATTAATCTCCAAAATATACAAGCAGCTCATGCAGCTCAATAAGAAAAAACCAAACAACCCAATCCAAAAATGGGCAGAAGAACTAAATAGACATTTCTCCAAAGAAGATATACAGATCGCCAACAAACACATGAAAGAATGCTCAACATCATTAATCATTAGAGAAATGCAAATCAAAATGACAATGAGATATCATCTCACACCGGTCAGATTGGCCATCATCAAAAACTCTAGAAACAATAAATGCTGGAGAGGGTGTGGAGAAAAGGGAACCCTCTTGCACTGCTGGTGGGAATAATGTAAATTGATACAGCCACTATGGAGAACAGTATGGAGGTACAAACAGTAGATGCTGGAGAGGGTGTGGAGAAAAGGGAACCCTCTTGCACTGTTGGTGGAAATGTAAATTGATACAGCCACTATGGAGAACAGTATGGAGGTTCCTTAAAAAACTTAGAACTACCATATGACCCAGCAATCCCACCACTGGGCATATACCCTGAGAAAACCTAATTCAAAAAGAGTCATGAACCACAATGTTCGTTGCAGATCTATTTATAGTAGCCAGGACATGGAAGCAACCCCATCAACAGATAAATGGCTAAAGAAGATGTGGCACATATATACAATGGATATTACTCAGCCATAAGAAGAAATGAAGTTATTTGTAGTGAGGTAGCTGGACCTAGAGACTGTCATACAGAGTGAAGTAAGTCAGAAAGAGAAAAACAAATACCGTATGCTAACACATATATATGGAATCTAAAAAAATAAAAAAAAGGTTCTGAAGAACCTAGGAGCAGGACAGGAATAAAGACGCAGACGTAGAGAATGGACTTGAGGACACGGGGAGGGGGAAGGGTAAGCTGGGACGAAGTGAGAGAGTGACATGGACACATATACACTACGAAATGTAAAATAGATAGCTAGTGGGAAGCAGCCACATAGCACAGGGAGATCAGCTCGGTGCTTTGTGTCCACCTAGAGGGGTGGGATAGGGAGGGAGATGCAAGGGTGAGGAGATATGGGGATATATGTATATGTATAGCTGATTCACTATGTTATACAGCAGAAACTAACACACCATTGTAAAGCAATTACACTCCAATAAAGATGTTAAAAAAAAAAGTGCTTTTGTTGGGAGGAATCACAAATCTATCTGATGGCTGTATTTCTTAAAATTTTTCAAGTATATATTTTCTAGAGCTCTAAGAATTTGCAACTGTTTAAAAAATCATATCACTAGATAATTTTAATTTTGCATTTATTCTTTTCAGATATTTGTTATCTGACTTTGCTTACCTCCTTCAACATGCAGACCTATGCTTTGGGATGCTTTCATTTTATACTGGGAGTGACGTTTATTAGTTGGCTTCATTACTCCTTCACAGTAAAAAAAAAAAAAAAGTGTGAATGAATTTTACATAAAATTCTTATATAACATAATTTTACATAACAATGGAAAAGTATGAAATTTTAAAAAAGATATAAGGCGTGTGGCTTTCAAAGTTGATATTGAAGTTAGAGCTCTTAAAAATCTATCACTCAAGACTTGTTCAATGTTACTTTTTTAGAGGAAACATGAATTGTCTCTGATAAACTGCCTTTACACTATTTGTAAAATAAAGACTATCTTGACTTTGTTTTAAAAATGCAAAGGAGCTAAGAAATTGACTTCAGACATATATTGGGGCTTCCCTGGTGGCGCAGTGGTTAAGAATCCGCCTGCCAATTCAGGGGACACGGGTTCAAGCCCTGGTCCGGGAAGATCCCACATGCCGCGGATCAACTAAGCCCATGCGCCACAACTACTGAGCCTGCACTCTAGAGCCTGCGAGCCACCACAACTGAGCCTGCATGCCACAACTACTGAAGCCCGTGCACCTAGAGCCTGTGCTCCACAACAAGAGAAACCACCACAATGAGAAGCCCGCGCACCGCAATGAAGAGTAGCCTCTGTTCACCGCAACTAGAGAAAGCCCACGTGCAGCAACGAAGACCCAACACAGCCATAAATGAATGAATGAATGAATGAATAAATAAATAAATAAAAAACAAAAACATATATTGGTTCATCATTTGGTAAGCACATTTTGTGCCCTTTTTTTTTTTTGAAATGCCAGACATGGTGCTGGGCCTATGGAAAACAATGAGATTCTCTAGGGCAGGGATTCTTAATCATTTTTCCTGCCAAGTATCCCTTTGGCAGCTTGGGAAGGCTTATAAATCTCTTCTTAGAAAGAGGTTTATAAACACATAAAACAAAAAACATAGGATTATAGCGGAAACTCATATTGAAGTTGTCAAAATGTTAAGTTTGTGAGATAGTAACATATTCTGCATATTAACTCATTAAATACTGAGAGCTATTATCAGATCTAGTAAGTATGGTACTTTTGAAATAATGAGGGTAAACAGTTTTTCTATGATATCTGCATCAACTGTAGTGTGTTGGGACTATGATTCCTCTTGATGATCAAAGTTATAGGAACTATTAATACCATTGAGGTTTGTTGCCTACATTTTAATGGAAGGAAATGCTAAATTGTGGTTAGAGTTAGTGAAAGTAAATATGCCATTTTTTCCTCTATCCAAGTTCCTTTTGCACACTGAACCACAGATCCCTTGTGGGTTAGTAAACTTGACTTTGACTCCTCCTTTAGGAGTTCTTAGTTTAGGCTGTGAAACTGATACTTGAAGAGGTAGTAAAAGCTGAAACCTGAGCAGGGATTTTGTCTCATCCATCTTTGTATTTTCATAATCCCACAATGACAAGTAAGTGTTAATTAAGCAGCTGACTATAATATGCTCTAATAGAGCTATGTAAATAATTCTGAGCGTGCATAAGGGGACGTTACCTCTGTTTAGCAATTGCCTCTGTTTTTGTTAGAGGAGGTGGCATTGAGCTGCATCCTAAATTTAGGATACCCTGAATTTTCAGATTGAATGAAATAAGGGAGGGGTGCTTATAGTTGAGGCATGCTCATAGGCATAGCCTAAGGAAAGGCTATGGCAAATTTAGTGATTATTGAGTTTTGGGATATGCGTATAAGGAAATGGCAGGAAATGAGAAGTTGGGATCATGCTGGAGCTCACATTATAAGCAGAGTTTTGTGTATACTAGGCATCTGGGAACTAGTGGTGTGTATAATGTGATCAGCTCTGTGTTTTAGGATGTAATCTCAGATGGCATTGTGACAGACAGATGGGACAGAATGGAGAGAGACTGGAAGCAGATGCCAGTAAAGGCACTGTTACATTTGTTACAGGTTAGAGAAGGTAGGTCATAACAGCAGCAGAAGCATGGGAAAGGAGATGCTATATATCTGGGAGAAAAGGATTCAGTGTTTGGATATGGATTGTGAAGGAGAAGTTGTGGCTGAATCTACTCTGTCGGGAGACTGGGACATGGGTGATGGTAGTGCCATTAACCAAGGTAAGGAATACAAGAGGGAATAGTATGCATGGTGGAGAAGATAAGGAAGTTTAGCTGTACTTAATAAGGTTGAGCTACATTGAGATTCAGGTAGAGGTTTCTCAGGCAGATAGTTGGGGCTAGAGGTAGAGATTTTGAAATCTTTAAATCAGTGCATTACAATCATCTGTGAATTTTTTTAAAGGTTTGTTTTATTGAGATACAATTTACATGTATTAAAATTCTGTTTTTTAGGTTTGTAGTTTTTTTTAGGTTTGACAAATGTATAGTCATATAATCACCACCACAATTGAGATATAGAACATTTCAGTCACATCAAAACGTTCCCTTGTACCCCTTTTGTAGTTATTCTCCCCTCCTCCACATCCAGTTCCTGACAACCAACGATTCATCTGATTTTTGTCCCTGTAGTTTTGTTCTTTTCAGAATGTCATATCAATGAAACCATATATTATATAGCCTTTTGTATCAGGTCCTTTCACTTAATATAAATGCTCTTGTGATTCATTTGTGTTATTGCATGTAGTAGTAGTTTGTTTTCGTTGCTGAGTAGTATTGCACTATGTGTGTGAAGGTTTTTAAAAAACACATATACCTGGGCTCCAAATACTGTATCTGAATTCAGAAAGATAGCTGGAAAATGGTAATGTGTTGGAAACTGGATGAGATGAGAGTATCGGGGAATAGAGTGCAAGGAGGTGACAGTGTCAGATGTGCACATTCAGAGGTTGAATAGGGCATTAAAGAGGCTGTGCTTAGGTAACTTTTTCAACATTGGTTTAGAAGGGAAGGAAATGTGGCAGTAACATAACATAGAGATTTTTAGAGATAAATGGGTGGAAGAAGCAAACTAGAGTTATGAGAAAAAGGCAAGATTGAACAAGAGACCAGAAGGGGTGGAATCAACTCTGTAGACTTGGAGAGGAAGAGGAACATCTTTCCTTTTAAGGTAAAAGGGAAGGTGATAGGATTGGGCTCTGTTACCATGATGGGGGAATGGTTATTTTTGAAAATTTGTGACCGTTGATATGAAAGGAAATAAAGAGTCATTAATAGTTTTGTAGTAATGGAATGACCTGATGAATCATTATACTCCTGGAAGGTGAGTCTGGAATGAGTTGGAACAGGAGAGCCTACAGTTTAAAAAAATGGCTATATCTACATATGACATCATGAGGGCTTGGACTTTTAGGATTGTCATGAGAAATGAAAGTGATAGATACTAGAGGTATTTAATTTTTTGTGTGTGTGGTTTAGAGGTTATTTTGTGAATTGTTAGCAATTTAAACTATTAGCTAAAAAATTATTTGAAGGAAGATTGAATGACCTAATGGAATTGGTGTCATTGAGATGATGCTTAATTTTCCAAGCATTTGCTTTTATTATATGTGCCTGTAGAATCACCACTGTGATTCTAAATTAACTTGTTTTAGTTCTTATTTGTGAATAATCCATAGCACAGTGACTCTTCTAAAACCTGTTTCTGTATTTTAGACAACCTCTCAAATTCAAGGATTAACTTTAGGCTGATAATGAAAAATGAATACTTGTAATTTTTCCTTTTTGAGAATTCGTAATACTTCAATATGATGATTGAGTGATGTTTGCTTTCTTTTAGATAACCTCTTGATTCTCGTAAGTCCAGAAGCATTTTGCGAAATAGAAGACCATTCAGAACAATGGCCTTCAGGTTGATTATTAAATATATAAAATTCCAGCAGGCTGGTTTTAGCACTTCTGTTTCTTCTGTAACTTAGAAGTTAAATTTACTGACAAGCTACTAGCTAAAAAAGGATGGTACGAGGTTTATCTGTGTACTTTGTTCAGTTCTTCATATCCTCAAAAATGCTGAGATTTTCTCAACCTAAAAATAGATAAAAACCTGTTAGTGTGGAGATCATTTTAGAAGTGGAGGGGAAGACAGAGAAAGAAACAAAAAAAAGACTTTATTGTTTTTTACTGACAGTAGAAGCTGTCAGTTCTCTGCTGCTGATTTTCAAAATCGTATCTCTGTCCCTGACCTTCTAGCAGAGATACATCCAGACACACATTTTAGCTTCCTTTAGGACATCATAATTTTGACATCCCGCCAGTGCCTTAAGATAATTACAAAATCAAATTGCTTAGGCTTCTTATTTCTACCACTTATTTGAGGAATAGTTAAGATTGTCTTAGTACCACATTTAATTATTCACTGAATGTTTTTGATTTTTGCTCTCTCAAATCCTTTTTTGACCATTGCCCTTACCATCATCCTTGGTCCAGTCCTGGTAATTTCAGGCTGGTTCTCTCTGTTACTATTATTATTTTTTAATTAATCAATTAATTTACTTTTGGCTGCTTTGGGTCTTCGTTGCTGCACCGGGGCTTTCTGTAGTTGCGGCGAGCGGGGGTACTCTGTTGCGGTGCGCGGGCTTCTCATTGCCGTGGCTTCTCTTGTTGCGGAGCACGGGCTCTAGGAGCGTGGGCTTCAGTAGTTTCAGCACACGGGCTCAGTAGTTGTGGCTCACAGGCTCTAGAGAGCAGGCTCGGTAGTTGGGGTGCACGGGCTTAGTTGCTCCTCGGCATGTGGGATCTTCCCGGACCAGGGCCGGAACCTGTGTCCCCTGCGTTGGCAGGCGGATTCTTAACCACTGCGCCACCAGGGAAGTCCTCTGTTATTTTTCAATAGCACCTATTCTGTGTTACTCCCTTGCTAAAGAATATGTGATGTTCGTGGTTTTTGGGGTTTTGTTTTTTTGCGCATACCTGAAAGTTTTAGAATTCTTATATGTGAAAATTTCATTGGGTGAATTTTACCCCTCCATTCTTATTTTCTAAATCTGTATACAACCTTTGGGTTTAGTAAGCCAGTGAACCTGCTGCATATATATTACTCTTATCTTACAAGGCCTAGTCAGTGCTGTGCCTGCCTCCTCACATCACAGTACCCCCTCAAGTGTAGAAATTTCTGAAGAATTTAGGATATATCATACGTTGTAATACTTCATCATATAACAATTAATATTTTAGTACATACCCTATCTTCTTAGGTTATAGGCTTTTCCAGGGCTGGGATGGCCATTTTTACCTCTACAAAAGCCAGTTTTGACTTTTATGTATAATAATAATAAAGATAGATACTTGCAATGCAAATATTTATGGAAGCATAGAATAAAGATATGTATTTTTATATCTTAAGCTTATTTTTGTGCATGGCACAAAATAGGTCCCTAGTTTAGGTGTGTTCAATGAGTAAAATGCAATTAATCAGTTAATAGTCACTTTTTATTGTATATTTATAATATGCCATGCATTGTGCTGTATGCTTCTTACATATTAAATTTCTCTAAATTCTTACAACAATTGCATGAAATAAGTATTGTTATTTACATTAATAGTTGTAGTATTTAACGATACAGCTAATAAATGACTGAACTTGGACTTGTACCTTGGTCTTTCTGTTTTAAAACTACTTAATTGCTATACTCCTTCCCATAAAATGTGTTTATGTGAATTTATGTTTATAAGATTTCTAAATTTATGTTAGGCATCCTAAGACACTCTCATATTTAAGTGCATGGTTGTAAATAAGAAGCTTACTCTGTAAATTTACAGTCCTGAAATATAGCATAGTGATCTGTCCTGTACATTGCACTCTTAATAAAAACTCTGAATTGACAAAAATTAGAGGGCAGTGTATACCCATCATAACTTCAAAATTGGAAGTGGTCTTCTAGGATTCTGATCGTAGAAAGGGAAAACAACTTGCCTAAGAAGTGAGGCTCAAACCCAGACTATGTAACTGTGTATTGGGGTGTAAGCGAAGGTTTATAACAGAGACTGCAAGGTACGGTAAAGTAAGATAAAATGATCTCTCTCTCTCATATATTAATTTTAAAAAAACAAGAAGTAGGTAGGTAATTCTTGGCCTGTAGACAGTGCAGTTGCATGAAGTCATTTAATGATCCAAACTAGTAGGTGTGCTAGGACAGCTCTGCCATGTTTATCATGTGGTTTCCCTTTCTGAGTCCAAGGGGTCTGCACTAATTGTTGCTGTTTCTCAGCTATCAGGAAGGGGCAAGGAGTGAAGAAGGAAAGCAGTTTGTATTTAGGGAGATGGCCTAGAAGTTGCACATGCTAGATCCTCTTGTAGTCTATTAACTTGAATTTAGTAATATGGTCATGCTGAGATGCAAGGGAAGCTGGAAAATGTAGTCTCTAGCTAGGTAACCATGTGCCTCTGAAAACTCTAGTAGTTCTATTATTAAAAGGAAAGGAGGACAAAACCCTAGGGAACAGTTGGTAGTCTTAACCTACTGTCTTAGTTTAGTTTTCAATATGAATGACTGTAGAGATTTTAGGATATAATGGTGAAACATTAATAGTGTCCAATAACACTGATAGGGCTAAATATGGGGCATTTGCTAGATAATGAGTAAGAGGTAAATTAGAGGTGTGCCAGGCAACAGCAGTGGTTCATTAGGCCACTCTTTGATGTTTCAGTTTTCCAATAGAAAGCCTTTTCAGTTGAAAAAGCAAGATTATGATGGGGAGATATGGTAGAAGTACATATTCAAGATTGTAAAGCGCAGCCAGGAGGTTGTCTTGAAGGTATGGGATCTAGGAAAATGTAGTTCGTAGTAAAGGGAACATTGAAATGTCAGGCTGCAGAAAGTTTAGCTTAGCCAGAAGGCTTCTGCACTGGAATGAATGAACTAGAGAGCTTGAGTAACTGGAGGGACAGGGTAGGATGGAAACAGTTATTCTACAACTGAACAGAAAGATTTTTTTTTTTGGATTAATTAGTGTCTTAAAAAAATTTTTATTTCTTTTTGGCTGCATTGGGTCTTCGTTGCTGCGCGTGGGCTTGCTCTAGTTGCAGCAAGCGGGGGCTACTCTTCATTGTGGTGTGCGGGCTTCTCATTGCGGTGGCTTCTCTTGTTGCGGAGCACAGGCTTTAGGTGTGCAGGCTTCAGTAGTTGCAGCACATGGGCTCAGTAGTTGTGGTGTGTGGGCTCTAGGGTGCACAGGGTTCAGTAGTTGTGGCTCGCAGGCTCTAGGGTGCTCAGGCTTCAGTAGTTGTGGCGTGCAGGCTCAGTAGTTTTGGCCCGCAAGCTCTAGGGTGCTCAGGCTTCAGTAGTTGTGGCGTGCAGGCTCAGTAGTTTTGGCTCGCAGGCTCTAGGGCGCTCAGGCTTCAGTAGTTGTGGCCTGCAGGCTCAGTAGTTTTGGCTCGCAGGCTCTAGGGAGCTCAGGCTTCAGTAGTTGTGGCTCACGGGCTTCAGTAGTTGTGGCTTGTGGGCTCTAGAGCGCAGGCTCAGTAGTTGTGGTGCACAGGCTTAGTTGCTCCACAGCATGTGGGATCTTCCCGGACCAGGGATCAAACCCGTGTCCCCCGCATGTGCAGGTGGATTCTTAACCACTGTACCACCAGGGAAGTCCCAGTGTCTTTTTTTTAATTGAAGTATAGTTGGTTCATGATATTTTAGTTTTCGGTATAGAGCAGTGATTCAGTATTTTTTATAGATTATATTCCATTTAAAGTTAATACAAAATAATGGCTATATTTCCCTGTGCTGTACAATATATCCTTATTGCTTATTTATTTTATACATAGTAGTTTGTATCTCTTAATCCCTTATCCCTATCTTGCCCTTCATCCGTTCCCTCTCCCCACTGGTAACCACTAGTTTTTTCTCTATATCTGTGAGTCTGTTTCTATTTTGTTATTTTCATTGTTTGTTTTATTTTTTATGTTCCACATATTAGTGGTAACAGAGTATTTGTCTTTCTCTGTCTGACTTATTTTACTATCCACATTGTTGCAAATGGCAGAAATCCATTATATTTTATGGCTGAATAATATTCCTCTCTGTGTGTGTGTGTGTGTGTGTGTGTGTGTGTGTGTGTGTATCACATCTTTATCCATTCATCTTTTTTGATGGACACTTAGGTTGCTTCCATATTTTGGCTATTGTAAATGTTGCTGCTATAAACATTGGGACACATGTATCTTTTTGAATTAGTGTTTTCATTTTCTTTGGATATATGCCCAGGAGTGGGATTGCTGGATCATATGGTAGTTTTTAAAAAAAATTTTTTAAAAACATTTTTGGGGAACCGCCATACTGTTTTCCATAGTGGCTGCACCAGTTCACATTCCCCACTTTTTGCTTTTGTTTTTTAATGATACTGGACAAAAGAGGACTACTTCTGTCTTTGTATTGCAGGCTGTATCCCCTTTCCAGACAGATAGACATTGTACTTTGTGAATACATTTTCTTTATTGTGTTGGGGGTGCCCAAGACCACCCCAGGTTCATTGATTCACTGGAAGAACTCACAGGACTCAGCATATAGTTAAACTTAGAGCTAAAGTTTATTACAGTGAAAGGATACAAAGCTTATACAAATCAGCAAAGGAAAAGGCACACAGAGCAGGGTCCAGAGAGAACGAGGTGCAAACTTCCAAGTATGCCTTCCCAGTGGAGTCTCACAGGATGCATTTAAATTCTCCCCACAACTCTTGATTGAGGTTGGTAGAGGGAAGAAATTTTATTAACCAATTTATGGGTAAGCACATAGGACCTTAAATAAGGAGCTTAAATAATGTCCAAAGCTGGTAAAAGTTGGAGGCCAGGTTATGTGAGTTCCAAATATTTTTAAAACTCTTCAAAAAAATTTATGAATTTAAATTTGATCAGCACTGAAAGGGAAAGTTGAAGGAAAAAAGGGACATTTAAAGTTAAACGTTCTGGGCTTCCCTGGTGGCGCAGTGGTTGAGAGTCCGCCTGCCGATGCATGGGACACGGGTTTGTGCCCCGGTCCGGGAAGATCCCACATG